>NC_134577.1:33339864-33529864 GCF_050947875.1 Dermacentor variabilis
CTAGAATGTGATGGTATCAATCCCGATGTCGATGCGGCCACAGTCACCCTTCCTGAGGCCCTAGGGTTCAGAGATGATAGTCATGTAAATAAATATGCGGTGGAAATTAGCAAAAGGCGATTGGAGGATAGGTGGCTCAAAAGCAGTGAGGTGACATAAGGTTAAAAGGGTAGGAAGACGTGTTTAAAGAAAATCGAGAAATTCAATAACACACAACACAGATAAAAATAAAAGGCAAAATAAAAATCTGAGCATGGTGGCAACTGCCATCGCCCCGTTTCAAAGGGGACGCTCCTACCTTCCATCCATCCATCCATACGGGTGGCGAAACCCTCCAATCCCGCTCGTCATCGTTCCATCTTCTACATTTAATCGTAATAATGCTACTCTCATTAGACCGTGCTTGCGACGCCGTTGTCATGCCGTCATCGTCATTGCAGCATCGCCGTGTATTCGTAGTCATATACCATCGTCGTCATTCCGGTTACGCCATCTGATTCTCATGGCGTCATCGTCGCCAACCTATTCTCGTCATATAGTCGCTGTCACGCGATCTCTGTCACGCCATCGCTGCCATACCATCTCGCGCAACTGTAGTAATACGCACATCGTCGTATCATCGTCCTCATGTCTTTGTAGTCACGCTGATGTCGTTACAACATAATCACTTCAAAACAGTCATTCCACCGTTGTCATACCGTTGCTGTGATGCCGTTGTCGCGCCATCATGGTCGTACACAGGCCGTCATCCCGTTGTCGTCATGCGCCGTCGACGTCGTATCGCCTTCGGCTCCGCCACTGTATGCTTAGAAGGACGGCGAGAACTCGAGGATCGGACAGCACCGTAGTTTCTTAGCGAGAACGCTATAAAATAACCTTTACACCGAAATGTCTTGGACTGAAATGTCTTGGAGGAAGCAGGACATTCAGACGACCAAGTGATATAGGGAGCGAAAACGGCTGGCCCGCCCCACAGTTAACGGTTAAACACTTGCTTAAACATATGCCATGCACATTATAGAATTTTAGAATAGGGCTGCAAAGAAAGAAAGAAGCGTCAACGCCATTGCGCATGCGCCAGACGCAAACACGGTTTTGCGTTCGCGTAGGCGACGCTATTTCACCGAAATAACGCAGCGAGCGAAACTGCACGCAAAAGTTCTGCGTCAACAAACATGGCTGCAATATCCACCGAAGTGGCGGCTCTTGACGTGCACCACATTCGCTAATGCCATTACTTAACTGTGCACCACGTGCGATTTTGATCGCAGCGGCTCTTCTTCAAAGCCCCGCTATAGATGACTAAGAAACGTCGAAAAAGTTTACCGTTAATCCTAGAATGTGACATCCTCCTTCGACAAACTACGCGCGTTCTACGAACGCCGAAATCAAGTGCCAGCAAAGCGGTACTGCGGCACTATATTGCACGTCCGTCAGAGAAAAATGCACGAATGACGAACTGGGCGACTCCGACGGGTCCACGGAGTTTCTCAATATACAGTGATATCATAAGAAGCCAACAAACACTGACACCAAGGACAACATAGGGGAAATTACTTGTGCTTAATAAATGAAATAAAGAAACTATACAATAATGGAAACGAAAGTGGATGAAAAGACAACTTGCCGCAGGTGGGGAACGATCCCACAACCTTCGCATTTCGCATGCGATGCTCTACCAATTTAGTTACCGCGGCGCCGTTTCCCCGTCCACTTTCTTGGGTATTTATGTTTCCCAGTAGAACCCTGGGAGTGTTAGCCAGCGCCACCACTCACAGACCTTGGCGGCGGACGTGGAACATCCTTTCTGCTGCAGGCGGCCCGAGAACGTGATCTTTTTGGGTGAAGGCAACCGGTAAATAAACCCACACGTGCTACCTGAAGTCATCAATGTTGCCGGATTCGAGATCCTCGTTATGTAATAAACGAGAAGACAACGCAATGTGCGACAAACACTACTTTAACGAGAACTTTGCAATTAATACTCAGCTGAGAAGTCGCAATGTGGTCTGTTTGTCGTCTTGCGTTGTTGCGACCTGATAAGCAGCAACGTTACACTCGGTAACATAACGCAGCAGCACTAAATTCGGCAACGTTTAGCCGCCGCACTCATCTCAGGGACATAATTCGGGGACACGCCCAGCGATAAGTAACGCTCTTGCATTTACACATCATAAGTATTGATAAATTGCCCGTAGTTTTTAGTCGAGATTAATCTTACAGGCAGCCTACGTGACACTACTGTTTTGTCTTCTACATTCTGCTTCTTTTTTTTTTACGAGCTGATCTTGCAGTCGCGTTGTCCTTAAATGCATATCTGAAGAGACTTGTGTAGATTCCTTCACTCCTGTGCAATGAGCGACCGCCTTATAGTAACTGGACTGCGCTTTCGGGGCTGGTGCTCGTAGATGAGAATGTTTGTGTGTTCGTGTTCGTGGGTTATCGTGCATTGCTGACGTTTTCTTCTTTCTTTTTAATTTCTCCTTTAGCGACAGGCTTGAAGTTTTGGGGTGACGGGTTATGATATAGCCCGTTTTCACGTGTGTACATCTACAAAAAAAAAAAAAAGAATGGGGACTCGTATACTGCGCGAATTCAAACAGCTACACCACCATGTTGCACACAGAAAAACCTACTGTTCCTTACGCAACGGGAATAAACATCGCTAAAGAGAAACAGAAACATAAATCACTCGTAAAGAAAAAAAAAGAATGAAAACAGGAGCTCATACATATACGACGACAACAAATACGAAATAAGTACGATGTATACGGCGAACGGTGGGGCAGACCATAACGCAAGCACGATATAAGAAACCCACTGCCTTCTTCCCTTTTTTTAACTTTTCATACTGTTGCTGTCGACGTTATTCGGGTGGCTCAATGTTCAAAAGAATGAAACCTCGCGCAGTAAGGGTACATCGTATACAAGAGGTGCCACATTCATAGCGCATCCGACACCCCAGTGTGCGCCTATCCCTGCCCGACAGAGACTGAAACCGACGAGGGGGAAAGAAAGAAAGAAAAAAAAATATGGCGAGAAATTGGGTTTCGCAATTTATGTATCCCCCTCTTCTGTGATATAGAACCAGAATATTTCGAGCTCGTCCTGTCTTCTCTTTTGCCAGTAACTGCCATCTTTACTCACCAGAGACTCGGGTATTTTTTTCAGCACGAATGTCCTTTGTTATGCACGGCGGGATGATAAAGCGTTGTCCCCACCGTTCATTAATGAACTGCTCGCTTGCTGGATGGAGGTCTCGGTCCTGCAACGCGATAAGTGAAAACGATATTTTCGTGACCCAGTTTCCCATTCTTCGCTTCGTTTGTGCCGGCACGCCAACAGTGTCGCACTGTAGACTATAATAGGATGAAGAAGACATAAGCTCGAAACATTGAGAGCTGCTTCTCTGCATTTAATTCCTCTCACACACTGAAACTGTTCGTGCTCCTTTAAAATGACACCAAAGAGGACACTTTAAAGGAACACTAATCAGATTAAGATACGTAAAGCTGTCTTAAAAAATATATCTTCAGCAATGTCGCGTAAAGAGCTTGGCTGGTAGAAGAGCTAACTAACATCAAACTTCCACAGACATATGCATTTTTAATTTCGCTCCAAAGCCGCAGCCCAGGTAAGTAATTGGAACACCGCCGATTTAAAATATTCTCCAACGTACTGCGTCTCCTATGGCGCAGCAAACGTTGTCCAAACTTCGTATGTGCAGTTTCTGTCTCATTTAGAATGCAACGTTATTTATCTTTGGCGAGAAAAACAAAATAAACTAGGCCCCAGCGTTCGCCACCAGGGTCCCAGATGCCATGGTGCGCAGAGAGCGGAAACATCAAAGCCGGCCAAATTTCGTACTTGCGACATTTATGGCAAATCAAGCGTTCTCACGGGGCAACAGTGTTTCTTTAAGGCAGAGAAGGGGATGAGGCAGGGGAGAGAAAGTTAAGTGATGCCTGGAGAGCCTAACCGTGGCTTATTGCTTTTGTAGAGACAAGCAAATTATTAGTATAGCTTTACTTATTCTCGTCCTTAATGTTCCTTTAACAAGCCGAGACCACGGTCTAGAAGAAGGGGAAGGCCGGCTACATAAGGACCGACACTAACACACTCCGGGACGTGTGTTTTATATTATCGCCATGGACACTCCAAGCTAATTTTCGCCGACGTCGTCGTCATTACCGTGAGGATTTGCATATATTTAGGCATATGCGTGCTATTTGCTTTCTTTTTTTTTTGCCTTTATTACACGCAGGAGGAACATATATATCACAAATTTGAGCGGCTGTCTTGTAGACGATAGTACCCAGGCGAGAGGACATCGTTATTCTGATTTCTTTTTTCTAACATAGCGAGTACCAAGAACTGCAGCATTTTTCACAGGTTTGCCTCCCCCCCCCCAGAGAGAGAGAGAGAGAGATAGAGAGAGAGAGAGAGGGAGAGAGAGAGAGAATTATACATTTAGATAAAGAACATTCTTTGCTGCAGGCCTTCTGCCACGCCTGCCCCATATTGCTCCCCTCATCTTCGCCGTCAAGCAGTGAACCTGCATACGCAAAAAGCATCCCAAAAATGGGTACACGCCGCTTTCGCGTTTTCTAGAGCTAGCATGTGGTCAGTTCCGTGAACTAAAAATTGCACACGAAGCTCGTAATTTCAGGCTTTCAACACCGCTATTACTTTTGTGGTGGCTCCACTGTCAGAAGCGACAGGTCTTCCCAATCTGTACGTCAAACACAAGTCGTATGTTGCGCCAAAAAGCGTGCAGCATCTGTCCACTTCACTTGTGGAGAAGTGGTTGGTGTTGAGTCCAATACACCTAGCCATGCACACGCGCGCTTTTCAACAATTGATGTACCATGCCATGCTATGTGACATGCTGTACATGTGGGTAATATTGCCAGACTGTTCAATCCCCATAGTTGCGCGCGCCAGATCTTACGTTCTTGACAAAGTCATTCGTCAATTTCTTTTTTAGAATGGCAGCCCACAAACGAATGGCATGACACAATACACCACACCACGCATGGCTTTTATCTTCAAATTTCCCCAAGCTGTAAAATAGCAAATGTACGAAACAAAATAGGAGCTCAGCCCTGAAAGTGACGCCACTTTACTGGCGCGGCTCTTCTTAGGCTGCATCACATCCGAGGTCGGCTCACAAAAGATGCTTGAAACGCGGCCGAAAGGAAAAAAAAAGGTGGCGGTGAAGTCACCAAGGAAGGCTTTGTCTTTAATAAATGAACATTAATGAATTTGTCCCACAGCAGGATTCGAGCAAAGGAACTCTAGCACAACAGCTCAATCGTCTAACAATTAGGCCCCAAACAGCGTACGCATACTATGCGGGCCACGCAGACCCTGTGGGTCTCGTGCCAGCTTTTTCCTACAAGTAGTAGCCAAGTTACTGTGGCTACATTAATACCTGTGGGTGCGTAGTTTTCTACAGCGAAGCACCGCGTCCCTCAGATCACGCGAACGTGTTCCTGCGCACTGTCAAAACGCCGGCCGAGAAGCTCCAGCGAAACGCTACTCGCAATAAAGCAAGGCGGGCCTGCGCACGCGCAATGACCACGCCGTTAGTTCAGTTGCAGGAACCGCGCGCTGCTGCGTGCGCGGCGCACGCTGCGGCTCAACGCCGGAGGCGCCCCGATGTGGCGCTGCGCGAACTAAGTCGAAGCTAAGCAGCAACGTCGACAAAACCCTGCAGTTGAAAAGCGCGAAGTGGACGCACACATCGTGCCCGCTGTACATTGTGCCCGTAACTTGAAGTAGTAAAGGCAAGGCGCAGAAGACCAGGACTCAGGAAGCAGAACACAAACGACAGGACCGGCGCCACTCACAACTAAGTTTATTTTCGCAACAGGCCCGCCTTATGTAGGTTATTCACGCCGAGTCACGCACAAAACTTCAGAAGTAAAAAACAGCGATCTATCGACCATTCAGGAATCTTATCTGGCCCACATTATCGAATGAGCAAACAAGAACCACACGTGGATCAGCACAGGAGGCAATTGATCTAGTATAGTTTTTTTCCGAGCCTACGGGGACAAAAAACCAGACATAAAAAGTACCGTCTACACTTCACTACTAACCAATCTATCCGCAACATAACACACTTCAAACACCTAAGGCCCATTCAGTGACTAAACCCGCACGACTATGGGAATAATGACCAACGAATAACACGGAAAAAACATGCAAAATGCGTCTAAGTACAGTGTCTGCGTCAAAACTAAAATCTCTAATAGTCACTCACGTAAAAAATTGATAAAACATGTGACCACGCGAAAAAAGAACCACGTGACTGACAATGAAATGGACAGAAGTGATGATCGATAAAGCCCTAAAGAACAGCGTCTGCGTCAAAAAAAAAAAGTGCAACAAAAGCTTTAGAGCCACTGTAAAATCGTCAACACAATAAAACTAGTAAAATAAAAGGAAGACAGACGGTAAAACCAAATGAAATCACTCTAAATGGGATAGATTGGTTAGTAGTGAAGTGTAGACGGTACTTTTTACGTCTGGTTTTTTGTCCCCGTTGGCTTGGAAAAAAAACTATACTAGATCAATTGCCTCCTGTGCTGATCGACGTGTGGTTTTTGTTTGCTCATTCGATATTATGTGCCAGATAAGATTCCTGAATGGTCGATAGATTGCTGTTTTTTACTTCTGAAGTTTTGTGCGTGACTCGGCGCGAATAACCTACATAAGGCAGGCTTGTTGCGAAAATAAACTTAGTTGTGAGTGGCTCTGGTCCTGTCGTTTGTGTTCTTCTTCCTGAGTCCCGGTCTTCTGCGCCTTGCCTTTACTACTTCAAGCATGAACCAACTAGCCCAAGCAAGAGTTTTACTTGTGCCCGTTATACATCGTGCCCGATGTACATCGTGACCGGTGTGGATCATGCCCGCTATAAATATGCTATTACATATCTGTTCTTAACCCAACGCACCGCGCTTACGGATTTCGTTACGATGTGCCAACATCCGCTCGCAGATAAACAAAAATTTTGGCGATCTGTATTTCTTTCTTGCTGCTCTCAGCTGAAAATAAACTAAAGCTCCGTTTGATGCCGCATCGGATACAAAGAAAAAAAGTACAAGAAAAAAAATTATTCGCGCCATGCTTCTTATTTTGCAGGTTAAAGGGTTAAACTGTTTGCAGCGCCATTTCTGTCCCCTGCCAGTGGCTGCATGAAGACCGGTTCCCGTGCCGGGTGCCAAGCGTCGTGGTGTGTTTCCTTTGTAAAGCGGGCTTTCGTGTAAATAGTGAATGGAGAGGCCTCCAGAGTGAAGGGGGAGTAAAGCGACGCAGCCTGCCGTGCGAAAGTCGCTGTTTAATTATACATTCATCTGACAGGCGAGGTTTAACACTGGCTCAACGATTTAACGTTGCTTCCCCAAACGACCACACTGTTCCACTTCAATTCTAAGTCGCTCTACCGAGAAACGCCTCGGTGGGGTACAGAACGAAGGAGTCTCTTGCGTTGAGCGTTGAGCCCAACGACGCCTTTTCTTTTTTCCTGTTCATTGCACCCATGCGACGTTGTACTCCGCTTCATTAAAGCCATGCAGTGCAGTGGAATGTATTAGCCACGTCAATCAACCGCAAAAGAGAAACAGAAGGGCTCCTCCAATGTCCGGCTCTGAGCGCTTTAGCGGCGACGCCGACTGAACGGAAGTTCACGAAGGCATTAGGAATGGACAATGGGCGAGCCTCCCTCCTATTCTCCGCAACCCGTAGCCAGCTCCCGTTGCTGATTGGCTGAGACCAGCCGTAGTTTTGGCAGCACTGCGCGGAACTGGTGAGGCGAAGTTCTACAAGGCGAAGTTACGCAACGTGCTTTCGGGAGTCAAGCGAGCTTGCGGCTCATACGAAAAAAGGCACAGTTGCCCCGAGGGGGAAAACAAAGTGTGGCAGCCGTTTTCGCGTCGCACAGAGAAGTGATATGAAAGGACGCCGCCTCTTGCGAAGCGGGCTGGAGTGAAAAGTCTGCTTTCTGCGTTCGGGCCTAATTGTCGGCACGAAGCAGTATTGAGAGTGCACACCACCCGTGCAACTTCGTACGCTATTGCTTCGCAGTTCCACAGCCGCTGGATATTTTCGTTCGCAAAGAGGACAAGGAATCGGCACCTTCGCAAAGGCGTGCCGACGATTACTCCGCCCGAGCATCTCTTTATAACGTGCGCGCGGCTAGACTTGCCGCAGTGTTAAATGTGACTTGAGTAGGTACAGCATCACCAACGCTGGCATGAGGGATGAACAACACCGGGATAAAAGAAATATATCTACCAGACGTAAAAGACGGTATAAGTGATGCCTTACAAGCAACGGTACAAGATCAATCGCCGACAGAGCGGCGTCAGTGGCAAACTTTCACAGGTATAAACGCCCGTGCAGTAAGGCCAAGTCAGGTATTTTAACGTTTCGGCGCATCGAGTAGCAAGTGTAACGAGGCCTATAACGAACAATTGTAACGTCACCACTCATTTAACAGAATGGCGTTACTAAAATACTTCAGGAGGAGGCCACGTCACGTATCTGCTTTACCGAGAGTCCCGTTACCCTTCGTGAAGCCCAGTGTCCACTCGCGTTGTCAAGAACATTGTAGGTACCCACAGTTGTCAGCTGTGAGTCAGCTGACAAGTGTGGTCAGCTGTGAGTCAGCTTCCCTCAGGTGAGGATCCGACAGACAGACAGACAGACAGACAGACAGACAGAGAGACAGAGAGACAGACAGACAGACAGACAGACAGACAGACAGACAGACAGACAGACAGACAGACAGACAGACAGACAGACGGACAGACGGACAGACGGACGGACGGACGGACGGACGGACGGACGGACGGACGGACGGACGGACGGACGGACGGACGGACGGATAGATAGATAGATAGATAGATAGATAGATAGATAGATAGATAGATAGATAGATAGATAGATAGATAGATAGATAGATAGATAGATAGATATAGATAGATAGATAGATAGAAACTAAAATATCCTCTTACCAACACTATGCCGGAGTCGACGGGTTAGTGAGTTCGTGTAATAATAACCTGTAGCCTAACATTGGCTGCCAGGTTCGCCCTACAAGCATACGGTCGTGACCTCAAACACGCGCCAGCTGGCGAGCCTAGTCGGCATGACAGGCGCAGGATCCGCGGCGCCAAGACTTCACGGCAGCTGTGCGCCCTTTCACGTTTCTTTTACTTTCTTTCTTTCTTTCTTGCAGCCACAACTTTTGTATTCCTTCATAAAACCGCATGTGCCGAGGGTGCCAAAAGCTTTGCACAACAGCAGGCCCTCCACACTTATATACTTCACGGCAAAAACAAAGTATAAAAATAAACGAAGGAAGAAACAACAATCAGATGGACATGCTATCTACCAAATGTCAATATCAGTCAGACTTTCTCTGCTGTGTATTTGAGACTTCCTTTTTTTTATAACGTCGCCACCGTCCGTGCATACCATTCTCGTGTCTGACAGAGAGGAATTGCATACCTTTGCGATTAGAGTAGTACTTATTCGGCAATGTGCTATCTCGAACTTTGTTTTGTACGAGGTTTCCTACTGCCAACGAGTGTTGTTCTTTTTCTCGTGCACGTTCACGAGACCGATGACCACGTACTGAAGCTTTCAATTCGTATCCAGCTCAGCGTCGTAGGCGCTACTATTATTGTTCCCTGAACCCGGTGAGGAGTTTGCTAAAAACTAGGTGTAACCTCTACGCAAAAGCAATAGAGTCACCCTTTCCCGAACCTCTCCCTTCACGTTATGGTTAGTACTTTTGCATAAGTCGGCAAAGGCATTTTTCTGGTAGAGGACATTCTTCACGCGTATGATGGCGCCTTAAACTTGAATTAACGGCGACTTTTCCGAATGATCCAATTGAGTTAAAAATGCTTTGCGGGCGGCGGGGGAGGGGGGGGGGGTGAGATCCATTACTTTTGCGCTGAGCAGCACGTGGCAGCTCATCTAATTAAATTGTTTCTGCAACCATCCTTTATTGTTGCTGGTCGTACATTGCTAAACCTTGCTTTATATTTTCTGAGGTTCGTGTCAAAATTTTACACTTCATGGGTTTGAAACAGTGCACAAGAACGGGACAAAGCAAGAAGATAGGACGACAAAGCGCAGACCTACAACTAACGTTCATTGCGCTTTGCGCATGCAATATAATTACACTGAAAAGGGGGCAACGCAAACGGCGATACAATCTTGACAATATGACTACATATGATTTCGAATGGAGAGTCATTAAGGGAGTCGCGCACGTGGACAAACATGTGAACATTTAAATTTTACCAAAACAATTTTTCATTAATTGAAGCATAAAAATAATTCGAACGCCCATGTATATCGTCCTGCACTTTGGAAAGTAATGTGCTGAAAAACAGTGTAATCCTGGAGATTCATTTCAAGTGGATATGTCTTGAAAACTAACCGGCTACAAGTCGCAAATTTGCAATATAGGCCTGCAATGCAATTAGTTAAGAAGTTAATTAGTGATATTTTTATTTATTATTTGAATATGTGTTTCGATTTGCCTCACTGGCAATTAAATTAAAATTAAAAATTAAATTATGGGGTTTTACGTGCCAAAACCACTTTCTGATTATGAGGCACGCTGTAGTGGAAGACTCCGGAACTTTCGACCACCTGGGGTTCTTTAACGTGCACCTAAATCTAAGCACGCGGGTGTTTTCGCATTTCGCCCCCATCGAAATACGGCCGCCGTGGCCGGGATTTGATCCCGCGACCTCGTGCTCAGCAGCCCAACACTGGCAATGTCCGCCCCTTCGGATAATCCAGCTCAAAAACAAGAACTACGCTTCGTGCCAAAGGCACAAAGCGATAAGGGCACCCCTGCCTCAGTCCCTCATAAAGGGCACCCCTGCCTCAGTCATTCCCTTGTTGATATGAACTTTCTCCTCACTCCTCAAAATTCAGGAAAACTTAAATCAGATCCCCTCGTATGTCAGCTTGCCTGCGTGAATGATCTCACTTGCACTTAGATCAGTACCACCAAGAAACAAGATGAAAACAGGCGCTGCTGCACACTCCCGAGCGACCACGTAGCTGCTTCTAAGTTACTCGCCTCTCGAAATAACATGACAAAAACTTCTTTTTCCTACAGCAAAGTTGAGTGACAAGACAGCCGACGACTTCGATTGACTTGCTGTAAGTGTTCGCGTTAACAGACGACGCGAGGTAGACGGCGCTGCGTCTACGATACTATCTCACGCTTCCATTGTGAAAGCTGCGGCGGCTGACTTTGTTTTCATAAATTTTTTTTTTGTTCACCTCGAGTCCGAAAGTCTTAATCGGCTCACTCCTAGCGAGACGCAACAGGGTTGTAGACCGTGTAATCTTGTCCCACGGTACATGCTGAACCCGGCTTCCCGAAGCTGAGAGTGAATCGGTGCGAAGAAAACGTGCTTACAGGACGAGATTTCTCTCCAGTGATCAGTCAATCCCTCAGCTTACTTTATATATATATATATATTGTCCGAATCTTCCAGCTCAGGTGGTGTGGACAACGTGGCTCGGTCATCCGGAGCGAGGGCTTCTAGTAATCCCACTTAGTTGGAAATTTCCCCGCGTTGTGCCGAGAGCAAGCCGACCCAGCTGCGCGGATTACTCCACCCGGATTACAGACCGAGAGGAGACGAAAGGACAAGTCGAGACCCGGGGTACGCCAAAGGGAACGCTAGCTCTGCGCCGACTAATGGCCGTGTCGATTTATTGCCCGAACTAGAGCAGGTGGCGACAGAGGTGAATATAGAGAAATGCCGTACAAAAGGGGAAGCCAGGCAACGATGGACATAAAAAAAGAATGTCACAAGCCTGCGCGGCCCACGCAGCACAGCTTCATTTTCGGCACCACGCACTGCATGGTCTTCGCGGCGAAGTCTTTTCGCGGCGAAGACTTTTCGCAGCGAAGTCTCTTCGCGTCGTTTTCCCGAAAACCATCTCAACTGTGCGTCTGGCGACGACGGCGAGCTGCCGCTTGTGCCGCTCTCTACACAGCGGTCTGCTGAGCCCGATGTTGCCTGGTTGCAGCCGCGCGTGGCTCATCAATTCGCTTCGTCAGCAGCGGTTCGTACTTTGCGGTGAGGCGCCATAACGGGCACCGAAGATTAAACACAGATATCCAGACTACGCGGCGCCCGTCACATGCCTGGACCCGTGGCACGATGCATCGCTACTGATTATGATGATGACTATTTTGTTGACATCTCCTTAAACGGGGTGGTGACGAATAGTGACCTGCTCGTATTAACCAACAGGTCCAGCTACACGCAGCATGCAAATGCTACATGCAACTGCTACGTGTCGGGACACCCGGTGAAACATAACGAAACTGCGATGCAAAGTTTGCGCCTACCGACGTTACGCCACCCGTATGTCACATCGCGTGACACATGGCACGATGCGATGCTAATGATGGTGATTTATTCGCATTCCTTTTGAAAAGGGACGGTGAAAAACGGTCACCTAGCCTGTTTGATTTAACCAGGTATGCTATAGATGTTCCGCATTAGAACAATTTTTATACAATTCCTTAATATTTTCTTTACTCAGGCCTTCTCTACCTACCTTGTAACCCTTGCTATGCAACTCCTACATGGCGTGCCACCTGGTGTAATAATACGCAACTGCAATGTAAAGGGCGCACTTTAGATGCTACGTGGCGCGCGTCTCACATCGCAAGACAAGTAGCACGACAAGATGCTCATGATGATGACGATTTATTGAAATCCCCATCGAAACGGGTCGGTGACAAAAAGTAACCTAGCCTGCTTGAGTTAACCATGTCCAGCTACATGCGGCCGGCAACTGCTATGTGCAACTGCTACATGTCGCCACACCAGGTGGAATATAACGGAGCTGTGATCCAAAGTTTGCACGTATCGACGCTACGCGGTGCGCATTTCAAATGACAAGACACGGTGGTGACGACGATGATGATGATTTAATGCCATTCCCTTCGGAACGGGGCGGTGAAAAACACTGCCCTCACCTGCTTGAATTAATCAAGTACGCCATAAATTAAATGCGGCAGTATTTAAATACAGCAATATTTATACATCTCCATAATCTTCTTTTTATTCCTCAACACTTCTCTATCTACCTTGTACTGCTACCTATGCATATACCTATACCGCCACCTGGTGTGATAATATGGAACTGCGATACAAAGTGTGTAGCTACTGACGCTACGCGACGCGCATATCACATCGCAAGACAAGTGGCACGATAAGATGTTAATGATGATGATCCTTTATTGACATTTCCTTCGAAACGGGGCGGTGACCTATTCACCTAGAGTCAGCTTAATTTAATGAGGCACACAATATATCACAGTAACTTCTTGGACAAGTTCGCGTCTGCTTAGCGTGATCTTTGTAGCGCAAAAACTTCGAAAACGAAGGAAAAAAGAATTTTCTTTCATTTTCGAGTTTTTGCGCTGCAAAGGTCATGCTACACAATACAAGGATTCTTTTTTTTTTCATTCTAGCATTCGTGTATACGTCTCCTTGATCGTTTTTTCTTTCTTTCTCAACCCTTCTCTATCTGCCTTCGACCGCTGCATACATAACTGCTACATGGCGTGCCACCTGGTGTAATAACATGCAACTGCAATGCAAAGTACGCCCGTTCTGACGCTACGCGGAGCGCATGTGACATCTCGTGTTTCCTGGCACGCTGGGACGCGTGTATAGGGCATATTTCCGCTGCAAGCTAGCAAGCGCTGGCGTGGCTCAGGGGCAGAGCAACTGACTGAAGAAAGGCAGACAGGCTAGCCAGCAGTGAACCCCGTTGGCTACCCTACAGTGGAGAAGGGGAGGAAATGATCAAGGGGACACCGTAACGTAAATTACACGGACCACAGTCGGCGACATGATGGAAATTTTCGGTGCTTTATCACACAGCCGCTCAGTTTGGTTGCGTTCGTCAATCATAACAGCGCCTTCGTGGCCCTGTGCAGCTGTCAGATAAGCGAGACCCCTAGTGCCCAAAGATGTGACCAAGCGACAAACTACTTGAAAGCAGTGTGAAATGCAAGCGTTTCATTTCTCTAGGTCGTGCAGTAGCAGGGAAAGTGCCCTGCAACTTCTTCGGAACCATAAGCATTACAGGTGGCACTATAGACTAATGCTATCGAGAATGAGTATACGTTGATGAATGCAACGCATGGGCGTATGCCGCAAAGGATAGGTTTTTTTCCCAATTCTAAGACCAGTTAATATGCGCAGTTGGATAAAACAGTCGAGTGAATTCTAAAGATGGTGAGCGAATTCAGGTGTGTGTGCGCCGTACGTGCTGGTTGACTAGGGTGCTGGGCTACATCGGTTCCCGATAAAGGCACAGAAACAAAATCTAATCCTGCATGCGCTGTTCCAATAGCTTCGTCAATCAGGTCGTCGCCGAAAATGCCACAATGATCCGGCAGCGACTGAAACACGATATTGTCTCCTTTTCCGATCAGGCAGCATTGATAGCTCTGTTTGGTTAAGCGTAGTTCGAAGCAACAGAATAGCATATTCGCGATGTTGCGTTAATAATGCCCCTTCTTTTTTCTTAATTTTTTTAAAGCGGGTGTACACGAGAAGTACGTAACCTGGAAGCGCGGCACCTTTCTTGGACCAAGGCATATTGTTAAAATACCAACTTGTCGCAGTGGCTGGTCTTGGAAACGAGCATGAAATAGTTGTTTGTACGTGTGCAACCCGTTTCTGTCTATGTATTTTTGTATAAATAAACTTCCCCTTATTAGCTACCTTAATGAAATTTGTGTGCTCATAGATATGCGGCGTTTAACACAGAATATCACTGCCTAGCTGTGAAGCGTACGTCTGTGTTTTGTTCTCCGTTTTTCGATTTCTTTTTCGTGCAACAAGTTCTGTGCGCTATAAATCTTCTCTTGTAGAGCTAAGCTTGCGGGTATCGCCCACTTGGCCGCTTGCGAAGTGCTACCTATAGGCGCACCAGGCGGCGCATCACGCGTGCGAAGCGAAACATGAATTGACCTGCGTGTTGCGCGACGAAGACAGCGACCACGACTACTACGACAGCATGACGCGGAACAACATGAAATGTAACGAAAACGAAACCGGGAATTTCAAATCACAGCAAGAAAACCGGATGATCGAGCTTCAGGCGGAAGACACGTGCCTGATTAACGAGAATATCGACATATACGGTACATCTTTCCCCGTTGCGAAAGACACATTTCTTTCTTAAATGTAATCCGCTTACTAAATTCGTGAGACATGCGCAGTCCACGTGCATTTGTTGCGAAGGTAGCGCAGTAGCCAGGAAGCGTTATTTATAAAAGCAGCCCTGTTTCTCAGATTATCAATGTTGTAGCGAAAGAGCCATCTTAACACTGCGGTTCAAGTCGATGAACAATAGAGAAGTGTGCTATAAAATATGAAGCATCTATGAGAACAGAAGACGCGACAGTTGAGAGTTTCTAATAAAGCATGCTTCAAGACAAACCTAATAACAGAATTAGTGCAGGACCGAACTGTCCTTCACTGACATGGATAAAGGTGGTTTGCGCCGTCTGCATGGGCGCCACTGAACGGAACCTGACCAGTTAAGCATCATCCTTCGGAGAGCATTCCCGGCATCTCCCGTCATCAATTTGCCACGCTGCGTACAGGCGGCGCGACGGTCATACGCAGGCCACGCTGCGGAAGCTACACACAAGTAGTCCGGTCGTAGGAGTATCACTCCGCGCGCCTCGCGGTGAAATCGTTTTCCATATGCGACACCTTGTGCGAGGTAACTGCGTCATTTATAACAATCACAACTTGTGGGCGCGACTTTACATGAAATCACACATGATTTGCGCACATTACTGCCCCTAGTAGGCGGCGCGCAATATTTTGGTCGCTAGCGCAAGTTATGCGCCGCGGCTACTGGTAACAAAAACTCCCACTCCACTCGTTCATTGTTGCAACTACACGGACACTCCAGGCGCATTTTAACGACGTCGTCGGCGTCACCCTGCCGTTCCGTATAAAGTCGAAGGGCGACAACGCCGTCGCCAGGCGTCGTATGTGCAAGTGAAAGCACGCGAGGAAAGCCGGCGATCGTGGCTCAATGTGGCGCGCGCGAAGCAGAATACAAAGTGCAAACGCGCCGTCTTCCGTCGCGCGAAAGGCTGTGAGCGGATGGGAGGGGGGGGGGATGATACGGCGCGCGCCGTGTCATGAAAGCGATCTGCAGACGGCTCAAACCTTTGTGTGCGCGCTGTTCTCTCCGCTCTTGCGTTGCAGCGATAGACCGCACGAAGGTCACTTCGCTCGCTGCTGCTGCCGCGCTTGCTCACCGCAGCGTCCAACGTTTTGCAGCGAGTGTCCGCGCTCATCGAGTGTGACGAGTTCACCTGTGCTTGTGCGCGCCGACACCGTGCTTCTTAATTCAGTAAGTAAGCGAATGTTTTCAAGGTTATACGGCCGATAAAACTACTATCCTTACTTCGTGTAGCCGCACGATAATTTGCTATCGCAATCGAAGCATTCACTTTAACAGTTTCTTTTATTATTGGCTAACCAGCTAGTGTGTCAATATTAATAACTGGAATCAATGACATCAATCATTCGTCAATGACGCGGAAGGCGCATATAAAGGAACACTTACTCGCTTATATCGGCAGTTCTCAAATAGGTATTACATGTAACCGTAGCCTACCAAGATTCAACAAAGATCCCTTCATGGGACGTCAGGGCACGCGGTGCGATAGGCTGATCCCGAAGGCTTCGATATTAGGTGACTGCCGAAAAACCGACTCTTGAATGAACCTTAGGCTCATGTTCGCTGGGTGAGAAAATAATCAAGAAATCCCACGGGTGCTGGAGTTCCCAACTCATGGACTTCTGTAATGCCACCTTATAGAGAACATCGGAGCTCCTATCTATAAAAGCGATATTGTGACTATCGTAGAGATAAAGGGAAGACAACAAAATGGACATTTTAGGACGCATACGTAACAGAAACGGAACTGGCTATGGCAAAACGAAAGTGGCAAAACGAAAGGAAACAAAAATGAATATAAGTAAAATAGGCATAACCAAATAAAGAAATCGACGGTTGTATTCAGTCGTGAAAAAAAAAAGGAAAGCAAGCTGTGATCTTATCGTTAACTTCTCTCGGAAACGGCTTCGCACTCGCACACAGAAATGTACAGAGGTGATATGGGGGAGAAAAAAAGCGGATAAGAGAACAGAGGAGAAGATGTAACGAACCATGCTCTATCAAAAAGAAAAATATAACATCCGTAGCAGACAGACACCGAGAGGTCACATGGCAGCTTCCCCTTGTCAGCCCTCCACCTTTCCGTATCGGCTCGCGGATCTTTCACACTCGCCTGTCCCGCTCGCCTCTGCACTCTTATTTTCCTATCCCGCAAGAAAAGGCCGTCCTCCTTATTTTGCTGTCCCGTTTTTTTTTTCTCTTTCTGTTCTCGTCCTTGTTACCCCTCGTGGAGACCGTTCGTTCTCTGCGAGTGCGCCCGGAACAGAAAGAGAAGGTATTCGCTAGATCCTTTCGGCGGCGGCCCGATACCAATCTCTTCTCATCTACGTCTCGTCTCTGGTCCTCTCCCTATTGGTCGATAGATCTTTGTCCTCCCGCTACAGTTGTGCCAGACGTCCGCAAGAGTACCAGAGGAGAACGCTCCTTTTGTCGCAAGCAGACGACGAATCTCGGCGTCGTCTGCAGCGTGTCGCGAAGCAGACGATGCGACGGCATGTGTTCAAACTTCTGTTCGTATTTGCCTGACAAAGAGTTACACCAACGACGCAATGGCTATCTATTTCTTTTCTCATTTCTTCTATCGTACTGGCACACGACTTGCTTCCATGCCGCTAATTTCCGAGACTCATTAATAAAATCTTGGCCCCGACGGCAACGTGCGGCCAGGGCACAATTCCGTCTCAATTGTTTGGCGTGCAACACCACGGTGATATCTGGGGAGCATTGGGCGGCTTACAAGCGCACGTATAAACTTACGAGATCTCCGGTACAGAGAAAAGGCGCCGCGCCCGAAAATTTCAGTGTTGCAGCAAGCTACAGAAAAAAATAAAGAAAGTTGAGAGCCACTTTGCTGGGCCTAGGAAAATTACAGAAAGCATGCAGAATGCTGCTAGATGGTACAAATTGCAAACGCGAGCAAGCAGTAAATTATGCATGCGTAGATTTTGTATTTACCAACACGCAGACAAGACGTGCGCAGAGAGAGAGAGAGAGAGAGAGAGAGAGAGAGACTGCCCTCTGGATCACACACATTGCAGTAAATGAAGGCGAGCAATTAGCGCTTCGTTCCGTGTCCTTCCGTTATTCTCATCCAAGCGCTCGTTCCCTCGACGTTCGCACTATGAAAAACTGACCCGCTGGGTGAACACCTGGGAAGAGAAGGTGAGAAGTGTAAACGTACAGGATGGGAGCGCAGTCGCCGTTTATTTATGCACGCGCCTCGATTCTGCATTGTTTACGCTCCTCTGCCAGCGCTGGGCGTGTATTAGCGTAGTCAGGTAAAGTTCACAGGCCGTGAGCCAACTAGTCGGCGAAAGAGAAATTCCGCTGGGAAATAAAAAAAAAAGGAGAGGTTGCGTTCCCTCGGACCAAGCGAGACAACGAGGAGGACAGCGCCAGAGCGGGAGCGGTTCATCGCTATACGGCGTCCCCGCTTCGTCACGTCGCGTTTACAACAAGGTGCATTGTCGCTGAAACGCTCCGCAGTCTCGGCAATGCAAACATTCCGGATGTTTGGGAGCAGAGGTACGGGGATGACAGAAAACGCGAGCACAGTATAAGTTCAGCAACACGGAATGCCAACTAGTCCTAACTTGGACAATGTTAGGTGTAACCAGAATTGTGTGTGCGCGCGTGTGGCGGGGTGACAGCAAACGATCATAGTGCGAACAACCGCAAATAATTCAAGAGCCAATATTTAGAAACGCCAAATCAATTGATATAGAGTTCTTCCAAACCAATATTTTCGCTCATCTTACGCTGATCATTGGATTAGTGCAAAAGGAAACGAAATTTAGATTTTCCTATTTTTTAAATTCGCGGCGGAACCCAGGCACAAGGAGTTAAGTGCGACCGCCAGGGTTTCTTTTTGCTATTCTTCTTTTTTGGGGGCGCGGTGCCTGAATACAAGCGGAGAAGGGAAGGCACACTGCATTTTATGGACGAAGTTTTTTTTTTTTTGTCTAAAAGTTGTTATCACCTATACTTCTTTCTTTCCTCCATGTCTGCGATCGATGATGATGATGATGATTTATTGGCCCAACCTTTAAAACGAGGCGGTGGCAAATAGTCACCTAGCCTGCTTAAGATATTCACGTATGCTATACATGCATTTCATTCAGGCGTCTCTGGACAGATCTCCCAAATCTTTCTTTTTCATTTTTTTATCGTCAAAACTTCTCTATCTACCTTGCACCACTACCTATCCCTGTCACGGATCCGGTCGTATCAATCTCTTCCCTACCCATTCTTCCCACCAATACTCTAAACGTATCTCGCTTATCTCCACTGCTGATCGGTCAATGCTTCCGTCCACTTTAACTCCAAGCGCTTCCGGAAGGTTCACGTTACCTGCGGGTCTCATTGGGTGAATCGCTTCACATCCGCTTAGGATGCGCTGAGTGGTCTCCGTATTTTTGCTGCAGCATACACATGCCTCATCTTGTCGCGAGCATTTGCTCCTGTACGTGATTGTGGAAACGCCCTAACGCCACCTGGAGTACAACGCAAGAAGCATCAGCGTATAGAGAGGAGGATGTAACACTCGCACGTACAGCGCATCGATCGCAACACCAACTGCGTACGCAAGAAGGCGGGGGAGAGAACGCTCGACGTCACAGTTAAGCACCCGGTCCCAACAGCATTTGCTGCTGCGAGTGAGGATACACCCGCTTACCTGTCGGACGACCATTAAAAAAAAAAGTTCTTTTTTTTTTAAATCGGGAGAGCGAGCCGATAGATCTTGCACATGATTAGTCGATTCATTTACTCGTTCTTGAGTGTATCAGAACTCTAAGTCCGTATGAGAACGCGCGTGTGTATAGAGTTACCATGTTCTGCTTTTATTTTTCGTAGCTTTGACGCCGCATTCATTCCCAAGAGACGTACCTCTACTGTGATCGAGACACTCACTCTGTTTGCGATTTCGGTCCACGCGCACCTCATGATTCATGATGAGGAAGCCGACGATAACAGGCGTCATTTCTAGGATGTGCGTTAGTGACTCGACTACACGACATAGGCGGGAACTTCAGCGCTTCAAACCCGACTGCATGCTTCTGCTTTGGCACCGCAAATGTACTATAGTGAAGCACGTACCAAGAATTAAACTATATAGAGGCGGGGACGATATAGTGATGGAGCAAAGTAAAACACGAGAGGAACACAAAATTAACCAAAAAGAAAAAGAAGGCGGAGCATACGGAACCGCAGACCTTAATGTTTCTTGCACTTCGATAAACCTAGCGCCAAGTGCCAAACCATCGAGGTGCCGAGCAGACGAATAAAATTGCAGCCGAGAGCAGCCGATAGTCACGTACGACGCAGACGAAAAAGACGGCAGCAGACGGAACGCGAGCGCACACCGTCAGGAACGCGAGGCCTTAACGTTCCCAGCAGGCGACGTTCTCCTTCTATAGCTATAAAGCCATGGCGATACAGTCACACTTCCCGAGTTCACAATAGCTTGCAGGGCAGCTTTAAAAAAAAGAAAAACAAAACAAAGGCAATGTGTAAGAGGAATTGAGGAGGAGAGGCGAAGAGGACAGCGGCTACGAACACGGCGTCAAGCGCACAGACGCGTCATATCAGATGCTGGACCGTAGGAAGCGAATGCGATTCGGAAGGCCATCTGCACCAGACGCCAGCCACCGGCCAGTCGACAACAATTGCAGAGTTTTGAGATGTTCGTAAGACCCCCCCCCCCCCGCCCCCTCCCTTTTTTTTTCATCGCTATCGTTTTCCCTTTCTCGTTCAAGCATCGGGCTCCTAGCTATTCTTTGAATTTGATGACTCCATTGGAGGTCGGCGGAGAATACAGAAAAGATGAACAGAAAGAAAAAAATAAAAGCAAGAACGAGGAAGAAATTGAGCAGAGTAAAAGAAAGCAGCGAGGAAGCAGTGGAGAAGTATGATGGCGTGCGCCGCGAGCGACGTGTCAAAAATGAGATGGTGAAAACATGTTCGATTGTCACTGAGGTTTCCTTTTAACGTCACAAACGTGACGACGGCGAAAGTTGGCGAACACAACGCCTGTGAGGATACGAGTCCACTTCTAAAAGGAGTTATGTGGTGCTTCCAGATGTTGCCGAGAAGCCTTCCTCGTGCTTTTTTCCCCGACGGTTGCTCTCATATCCTTGTGCTTAAACAAACAAACAATCAATTAATTCGTCGCCTCAGGTGGTAGAGGAACCGCCCTTAAAAAAAAAAAAAGACGCTTCCGTGTTCGGTCCCCGGTCGACGAAAATTTTTCCTTAGTACGAACCTTTCTTTCTGAGAAACTCGCCTTTTTGTGACTTCACGCTACTTTTACTCAGGACTGGTTCGCCGTATTCCGAAGCAGAGTATTTAAAGAGACGCCAGAGACAAATATTTAGCCGAGCCGCATTAGTAAATTACAGATTAGGTTGTGGCAAACCTACCTTGGCAAGTCTTACCACGAGAAACGAGACGAGGCTTTGGAAGGCAGAAAATACGTAACGGGTAATTTCGGATCGCAACGCGACTCCCAGTTCCCACATCTGGTCGCCAACGATGACGGCGAAAACGGACGTCGGGCGACGCCATAAATGCTACTTCAATAAAACATAGTTTGTAATCTGAGCTCATGTTACGTCAATATTTGCGCTGAACGGACGTCTTGCGGAGAGACATGCCGCTAGCTTGGCTCTCTCAGAACGTCGTTTAATACACCGCCGTACTTTTTTTTTTCATTAGTAGCGACTTCTTAGTCGGCAGATCATTTCGACAAATGAATCCGAGACGACGCGGGATAAAATGCCGATGAGGGGACCGGGAACGCCCTGAGAATGTTGCTGCGCTCGAATTTAAGTAAATAATGCAAAGCTGTCTTTATTTTACCAGCAAGAAGTTGACCGCGAGTGCCCATTCATTGTCAGCGTGGAAAGTTCTCCGCATATTCATGACTTTTACAAGCAGCGACAGAACTTCCGGCGAAAACTTCCAGACATGAGAGGAAGCACCACCTCGGAAAGATTATCCACACGCCTAAAAAGTACGCCTACAAAGTACGCCTAAAAAGTACGCCAAAAAAGCACGCCATCTGTTTGATGACTTCTGAATTGGCCATCATCAGTTGGACCACCATCGTCCATTGGACCACCATCATCAACTGATTTATGTCTACTGCAGTACCAAGGCCTCCTCCAGCGACCTTTAATTGCGTGTCTTACTTCAGAAGACTTCCTCTTTATGACTGCTACTGTTTTTTAACACGATCATCGCAAAACGTACTGATATGATCACTACGAATGCGTTTCATATCTCCTAGCAACCATTCTCTCAGGTTAATAACAACCGGTCACCTGAGTTACTCATTACATGACCTACGAAAGTGTACCATTTCCAGCTCGTCGTGTATAGACTGATTGTACGATAGGCCTCCATGTGATGTAGCTTACCAATGAGCGAGCCCATGACGTGAAATCGACATGTAGCACATATCTTTGTTTCGAACTTCCTCGCCATAGACAAGGCAGGAGAAAGAGACCATTTGCAACTGATGTGGTTCGCAATGTTGAACTACTCAAGCTATTATAAATGAATGGCGGTGACATCTTCTTGCATTTGTGTCACCATTGACAACTGCCACTGTCTGCTTGCGAGTCCGCTCAGCTCTGTCGAGACTACAAAAGCATTTGGTGCTTGTAAAGCGTCCTCTGCCGCAAGATAAATATCATAGAGGCAAAACAAACCTTACAGGCGCCGTACACGCAGGAAGGATGATAGTTTGCAGTGAAGTAGACTGACAGTGGAAGCAGTGCCGAAATAGTTCACATTCGGCCATTTGATATACGCGACAACGCTAGCAAATGTGCTGACGCAGAAGATAGCCTGGGGAAGTAAAACAACTGGTGTTTCAGAAGAGGGGAGACTTCTGCAGGTGTATCTGATATTAAACAGCTCTGCCTATTTCCTCTGCAATAAATTGATCCCCACTCGAAATAAGAGAACCACATGAACAAAGTTGTAATCATCTAATGTATTGTGGTTTATAATTGGCTGCTGGTATATCTGTAGGAGATCAGCGGCATATGATACCGTGTAGAAAAAGCGGTAGAAGAAGCATCAATATTCAATTTGGACATAATATAATCGTCTATTTTCCGCAACGCATAAGGCATGTGACAAGCTCTGACTAAGTCATGAAAGAATGTATGTCACATTATACGTGATACCATGCGCTAATGTTGTATTTGTCCTTTAACCGTCATCGCTGCCTGTGTACCACGGCAAACACGTAAAAGCATTCATTTCTGGGTTAAAAAATAAACAAAGCCGACAAAAATGCTAAATGACGCTTTATGTCTGCCCCTTTCAAATATATATATATATATATATATATATATATATATATATATATATATATATATATATATATATATATATATATATATATATATATATATATATATATATATATATGTAAACCCGCTAGTACGCATTTAAGTACTGTGCAGTCCAGGCAATTTTCGGTACACCCGGATATAAGCTGTCACTCGACACAAAACGCGAACTGTGAAAAGTAGAAGAAAAGTGAGACACCCAAATTCAGCAAATATAAAGGGAGCATGCCCAGGGTGATAATGCTTTCAAGTTAGTTTGCGATAAACTTAGACAAAAAAAAAAGAAAACAGAGAAGCATTCATTCATGCTTGTCTATGTAACTAACAAAAGAGGAAGGACGAAGAAAGGGCGCAGAATATAGCAGACTACATGCCCGAAATAAAAACAAAAACGAGCGATGTGCAACAAGAAAGAGACAAAACAATATTTCAAAAAGGCAGCGACGAACCACTAGCGGCGGGCAAAAAGCTCGCTCAGATTCGACCCCATTTTTCTTCATTCAAGGATAGCGAAGGACGACAGCAGAGAAGGTCCCTGAAGAGGTATACAGTATCTTTTCAGAGCTATTGAAATAGGACACCGGCGAAGAGAAAAAGAAACGTAGCTAAAAACAGATTTAAAAAAATATAGAAGGGTGTGGAGTGTCGTCGCAAAGGACTGCGCTGGAAAGAGAAGGCCTGTTCTGCAGCACAGAATTACAAAAGGGAGATGGAAAACGGAGAGTACAGCGTCGTAGTAGACAGGCACACCTTACGAGAGACAGTTTTCTTTTTTTTCTGCCCCCTCTCGCACAATATGAACAGGCACGTAGCCACGGCATGGCAGAGCACAGGTTTAAGCATAACAACTGACTATCAATGTCGCATATTCAATAACTAGCTGTTCGAATGAAGGCGGCTTCAAAAACAGCTTCGGCGCTTTGTGTTGCTGCTCACAATGTAAGCCATAAGAAGTCGAATGAAAGTTTGATATTTAATGGCGCAAGGGACAGGTATGGCAAAAGAGCGCCATGCTGGTGTTAATTAGTTCGCAGTGGACTGACGGGTTCCGTGAAATTAATATGACGTGGCTTAATAGGGGCCTAAAAGAGTTGATGTAAATTGAATAAAATCTACGTGTAATAAAACACACAAGAAGTCGAGCGCTAGTTAAACATGTCGGCAGCATGGCGACTTGGGCCACCACCTGATGACCCCGCATATTGCGAGCAAGGTACGTGTAAAAAGAAAAAGAAAGAGAAGAAAGACACACTGAGTGCATTGGTCTAGTGTGAGAGGAGCGTACTTGCGAACTTGGCTTGCGAACGTGTGGCCTGTGTGGCCCTGCTTCGTTTCCATATAATTGCTATCACAATGAAGTACTTCCCGCACATGGTATTGCGACTTGACTAAAGTTCTCTAATGTGAAAAGCTGGGCGTGTACGGTATACGCAATCAGTGCCGCATACTTGTTAGCATACCATGTACGGTGTCCTCGGTCGTACGCAGTATATATATATATATATATATATATATATATATATATATATATATATATATATATATATATATATATATATATATATATATATATATGCGGCGAATACGATAGACGATATTGTAGCGGCGCAACCATCGGACCGCGTATTGAGACTTGACAGCATGGACGCTAAGTGTCACAAGCCACAACGTTACACAGAACAGCAAAAACAATGACAGTCCCAAACTTGGAACGCGAGTCAGGCAGCGATCATGGACAACTGGTAAGCAGGGTCGTTCCGTCGCTGACCTTATGGCTTACAAAAATAACAATAAAAAGAAAGAAGCAATTTCGCGATAGCAAGCTGCTTGAACTCCTCGAACGGCGTTCTAAATATCTGCGAGTGCGACACGTTAGCGTGACGCACCACGCAAGCCAACCGTTGCTGTGCAGAAGAAACATCGCCCCTGGCAGCTACCGGGCGACTCACAACGCTCGCGTGACGAGGGGTCAATGGGAAGCCGTAAGCGACAGTCAAGCGCTCTGTAAGATACGTATCAGTCAACGTCGGCTTAACGTTTACTGCTCAGACCAGAGCATACACGCCGCAGCTCAGCGGGAACACCGGCGTACTCGAAGTGTGTGTGCCCACTAAGCTCACACTAGAAACGGAAGGCAGAGAGGGCCTGCTCTTGGCTCTGCCTCCGAGGCGATTCAGCGTCGCGTCGAGGGCGCGTCAGCTTCGTTTTCGTCGTCGTTGCAGCAAGACGCAACTCCGCGTCTCTGAAGGACCTCGGCACACGGGCGGGATCCGCGCATGCGCAGTCAGCAGGACCAGACTAGAGCCGAACGCCTAGCTGCGACCCCAACGTGCCGTATAGCTGCTATCGCAACAAGAAAATTTCCAGTGGAAGCTCCGGCAGCCTACTGCCAGCGGAGGGGGAGAGCCGGCGCTTGCCCACACTTCGCACAGCTAAAGTGCACTTGATGCGGTAACGGGGATATCCGAAAATAAAAGCTAGTTATTTTTGGCTGAAGTCAGGCATTTCGGCCGAATAGTAAGATTAGGAACTCGCATAAAATTCGCCAATACATTCAGAATTCATTACGAAACCACTCACACAACGGTTCATGTCCACTAAGATCTTCAAAGGAAAAATGATCCGTCTTAAACTCTCAGGAAGTCAGGAAAAGGCGCTTCTTACATTGCACAATATATATATATATATATATATATATATATATATATATATATATATATATATATATATCGCAGCCCGCTGTAATGAGTCTGCTGCATTTTTACCGGAGGCGAATGTTAACCGCCGTAGCAGCAGCCCATTACCGTACGGTAAGGCACCGACTATGCATTTAACAGAAATAAAAGGCTGCAAAACGAGTCACATGGTTGGTCTAGTCAGAATAAAAGGTGTCCGTGTCATCTACATCCATATGTGTAATTCCACAATATAAGGCTGCGAATTTCTGCAGCTGCAGAAGGTGGAGAGATAGGCATACGTTCTCTCCTATCTCCGCAAAATACGCAATGAACAGAGAAAAAATATATATACGCGGCCTGTATTTTAAATATTTCGTTTCCTCGCGATCTCCGGTCACTCTAAAGAAGATTTAAAAAATGAATATGCGCATCTGGGGTTTCAGTCTTCGTTGAGGCCTCCCTCGTCTCCGTGTCGTTGCTAAGTAAAATAGAGTAGCCCAGGGGTCAAGCAACACCGAGGTTTCTCCGGAGTATCTATAATTCAAGGCCTTCGAGATACAACGTGTATATGCAAGTTAGAAATCCTAGACACCCCTCCCCCTCTCCCATCCCCTCCCCGTGTGTCAGAAACACGAGCGCGCCTGGGCCGAGCTTGGTGTAAATTACTCTCGGCGCTGTCCGCAAAAAAGAAAAGGAAAGAAAATAAATGGAACAATAAGCGGAAAGAGTTAGCAGCGAAAAATAAAAGAGACGTTACTGCGATGTCGCACAAAGTAGAGAGAGACAGAGAGAGAGAGAGAGAGAGAGCGAAAAGAGAGCGCAGGAGAGGGATCTTGAGCTGCGCAGAGCGAAAATTATTAAACGCGGTGGGCGCCGCGTAAATGCGACGGAGATCAGGACGAAGCCCGGCTGGCTGCGTGTCTCTCGCCATCGGCATAAATTGAAACGCGAGACGAAAGTAAAAGCTGGTAAATGATAAAGGATAGCGTAATATTTGTTTGCGCGTATTTTCGCGATCGACCGCACGCTTGAGAGTGCAGACGCGCGTGCGTGGCCGGTCGATAAACGCGATATCTGCAGGTGTCAAGACTCCCCGTTTGATAATAATAAACGAAGCTACTGACACCAGAATTTGAGAACCCCATGGTAGCTAAACGAAAAAAAAAAGAACGATTTTTTTATTACTTTCGGGCCTTCAAGTAACGTTGATGCAATGTACGGGTGCACGTTTAGACGGGTTATGGTTAGCCACACCGCTTCCCTACTTATTCGCCCCCCCCCCCTTTTTTTTAGAATATTTTTTTTAGAGGCTTCGTCGACAACTTGAAAGCGTATACTCAGTAGGGCGGCGGCCTCCCTAAAATGCGAGTGATTAAATATTAAAAAGAACAAAGAAAGAAACGCAATCACATTCCATTAGTTAAGGTTAGGGATAACTGGATATGTTTGAAGAGATGTTGTGACGCTTCCCCTATTTTTCGCCGAGCTTACATCAACATGAATCGCAGAGCAACGACCTACGTTGTATGACGTCAATTTAATGCTGAAGTAAGTAAGATTGGGCGCCACCAGAGCTGTTTGTATTCACGCTAGAAGTAAGCTACTCTGCAATTAATGTCGAGAAAGAGGTGTAAAGCACTAAAGGTTCATTTGCATAGATGTATTGATCTGCAATTAACACAATTAAGCCTTCTTTTTTCTTCTTTCGAAGGTCTTTAAGGAAGCGTTGCATGCTAATAAAACAGACGCGCATCAATATCAGCATATGTATATTGCGCTATCAATTTGCAAGGTAAAAGGGATGACTTTGGAGGATAAAGAAACCTACCATCTTAGTTTCACACCCAAAAAACGCGGAGGGAGTTGTGGCGAACACCGCCGTGGGAGGTTCTCGATTATTTTGGCTATCGGGGGTTCTATAACGTGCACGAACATCCAGTAAACTAAGGTGTTTCTTATTTACCTCCTAACTCCCTCCCCTTTTTCTTCCACTTCCATTCTGTCTCTATCGAAAAGGTGGCCGCCACGAGACGGAGGCATTGGTAGAGATGCTAACCGTCCCCATTACCCTCTCGGCTGGCGAGACAAAAAATTGAAAAACCCGGAACCCGACCGCGCAGTGTGTAACGATGGCTGCAACTGCGATGTCGAGCTAATGGCGCGAGCGGAGAAGCCGGAGGGCAGTACGCGTGTGTAATGGTAACTAGACGAGCGGGCACGGTCCTTGCCTAGGCTACGCAAATAAAGTGACTGCCGATTCCTCAGTAATGCAAGTTCTGTTGAAATCAAGAGCAACAACTGCACGACACGCCTTGCTGTCTTATCTCGATTTCGCCAGTCCAGATGGGAAGGGGAACAGTCGCCATCTTTGCCCATGCCTCCGTCCCGTCCTCAGGCTATAGACGCCGCAAGCAGCAGCCGCGTCACACCAGGGAGGAAGCTTTGCGCCGATCCTCGCTCTCTTGCATGCGTAATCATGCGAACATTTAAAATTTGGAGTCGGATATCTCGGAGCACAGACACGCTAGAGCAATGCTTCTGATACTGTGTAGAAACATGACTGCCTCTAACTTTTCAATACAAACATACCCATTACTGCAGTCAACCAAAAGTCGATTAATTCAATTTAAGTAATTGGGCTCCTTACAGCGATAATTATCATCTCAATTTGTATCCCCCTGGACACATAACCTATTTGCACAGATGCTCTTCGCCTGCCTCCCAGTGCCTACTTTTAAGAAAACTACAACGCTGAATATTGAACACCCAGTATATATGGGTGTTCAATATTCAGCGTATATATATATATATATATATATATATATATATATATATACTACTTGCGTTAGGCAACTCTCACCAGAGGACAAAGCAACATGGTAACAAGCAACAAACATCACTGTGGAGACGCAAGCAAAGGCACGGGGTTGAGGCCGCTCTCAGATGTAACAGTTCGCGAAAAGGCAACGCACAATTAACGCGAAAAAAGCACGCACGCACGCACACACACACACACACACACACACACACACACACGCAGCATTGCACGCCCAAGCAGCAGGCGACGTCAGCGGGACTGATGAGTCTAGGACCCAGAGCACGCCCAGTCCCCCTGTCACGGGAAATCAGCGCGAGTGCGGCGACGGTCCGCGGGGATGGTAAATCGAGGAGGACAAGGGCAAGCGTGGGTAAAGTTCGCCAGAATAAGGGTCCGCGGTCTCCACCCGTTGGCAAAGCAATCCCGCACCCCCGCCCCCTCCCCCCTCCGCCAGTCACGGGGCCTTTCGCGATGTGGATATCGTCGTCGTCGTCGTCGCCGTCGTCGTCGTTGTCAACGTGCGCCCGTCGGTACGGGCGAAACAAAACACCGAAGCGTACGAGTTGACCTCGCGCACGGGGGAAGGGGGGGGGGGGCACACTCCCACCGGCGTCATTATGACCTCCCGTGTCGGGTCGGCAGACAGGGGTGAGGGGCGGATACAGAAACAAACACGCACGTTTGCTGGCAATAAGCGGCTCTGTTTGCACTGCCGGCCGTGCCCAGGACTAGTTTGAGGTCGGCGGACTGAAGCTCACGCCTACCTTGGTTACTTTTCTACTGACCATATATATATATATTGTTACGCATGAAGAAAACGAAGACCAGTGAACGTGCTTGCGGTCCCGAGTGGAAGAAGGAAGAAGAGGACGACGCTCAGTTGATAAACCAGCTGACCGCTCTTGCGCTCACCTTCGCGACCTAAAGTAAACGGTCCCCTTCATCCGTCAGGGTTATAAACGGTCTCCTTCGCGCGTAACAATATATATATATATATATATATATATATATATTAAAGAGCAGCGAAGCAGACAGACAGCTGACCGCCAGAACGCCGCCTTCTTCCCCCCTGCCCAACCCCGCATTCCGAGCGCGCGAGCCTAAGTGTGTCTTTCCCTTCCTTACACTCGGCCACGCTGCTGTAGACTGCTCAGTCGGTTGTGAGGGGGCGCTGGTGATGGAAATGCATAATCGACAAGCCTTGGGAATGCGAGTCGTCGTCGTTAGGGCCGCCCTAAGCGCGAGCAGCGTCTCTGAGGGTCGGCGCATCGAGTGTTGCGCTCGGCTCGCACGCCTCGCCGACGCTTACCTCGTCGCACTTGGCAAAACCACGAAAGCAGGTCTGGTGCACCGAGCACCGGCTGGCCGCACTGGTGCGTCGAGCAAACAGCGAGGTCCTGCGTTCAAACGTCGCATGCCTCTTCGCCACGTCGCCAGTGACGGTTCAAGGCCCGCTGATGCACTCCAGAAGGACCGTCTGCCGGGCTAGTTGACCTAACATTGTAAATTCCAAATACAGTGCGAGAAATGTCTTCTTGCTCATGTCTGTGAGTATTTTTTTTTTTGCGCTGTATTTGGAATTCACAACGACGCACTCGAATCTGGCAAGCTCGACAAAATGCCGACTGCTGGCTAGTCGTCTGCTACCGAGATGTCCGAAGGCGGAGTCGAAAGCGATGCCTGGTCAGAAACCGCGATATCGTCTGCGCTCGAACCAGGCGACAGCTGTATCTGCGCTTGAGTCTGTGGTCTCTGATCCCTCTGCTAGGGAGATCTGGGTGGTGCGATAACGCCTTCGAAAATTACGGCCTCTGCGATGCTAGCCGCCTTCGCTACTTTTAGCGAGACCTCACTCAGTGCGGGGCGAATGCTCGCACGTTCGGCCAACGACTTCTCCGAAAACCCGACGTACGGCTCGGGCAGGTCCTTCATGTACATCGCTTGCGCAATCCGTGGACGGAACACAGTTGCGGAATGGTAGTTGCCCATCATCGCACCTCGACGGGCCCACGATATTCAGAGGCATAGACGGTCGTCGCTCGTCAACCGGAACTTAGCTTCGGCCAGCCGTTGTTACGGGTTTAACGGAGCTTGTGGAAAGCGTGAGCTCGGAGACCGCCTGGCGGTGGCTAATTGCAGGAGTAGCGGTTTGCCGGGCGATTACCAACCGCCGTACTGTCGAATTCACCATCTTGTCAGCTGTGATTTTGGCCAAAGGCGCTGCTACGGGCTCTCTGATAACATCAAGGCTCCCTATCCCGCCTACATTGTAGTATTTTACATAATATCGCGGAATTCCCACGCAACAAGCGAAAGTTGTGGTTTTGTAATTATTGGGTTTTACGTGCCAAAACCACTTTCTGATTATGAGGCACGCCGTAGTGGAGGACTCCGGAAATTTTGACCACCTGGGGTTCTTTAACGTGCACCTAAATCTAAGTACACGGGTGTTTTCGCATTTCGCCCCCATCGAAATGCGGCCGCTGTGGCGAAAGTTGTGGTTTTATTTCCCACCAACGACAAGTAATTTTTTCGTGGACTTTATTTTCCATTTTCCTCGTTATATTTTGCATATAATTTTTAACTACAGCTAATTACACCTATACTTTCCTCGGCGTCCTTGTCCGCTGGTTTTATACGATCGTGATTAAGGAAAATCCAGCCACTCTGTTTCCCTTCTCCTCGTTCATTCATAGCGAGAGTCTCGAATTTGGCAGCCTTTATGCCATGGCGTAGCATTACTAGGGACGTTGCGGCTTTCCTTAAGTTCACGCGTTCTGTAACACCTGCGGGCAAAAATAGCTTTCCACATCCACCCGCCGTGGTTGCTCAGTGGCTATGGTGTTGGGCTTGTGAGCACGAGGTCGCGGGATCGAATCCCGGCCACGGCGGCCGCATTTCGATGGGGCTCTGCGTCAAGGCTCTGAGTGGCGCTGGCTAACAGTCCCAAGGCTGTATCCTTCCGTCGCTGTATCGCGCGCCTAAAGCGAAGGTTGTGGTTTCGGTCCCCACCGGCGACAAGCTAACTTTTTTTCCTTCATTAATTTCTACATTTCCATTCCAACCAGAGCTAGTTACCCCTACGCTTTCCTGGCTTCATTCCCCAGCTGGCTTTGTATGGTCGTCGTTACCAAAAAGTCGCAGTTTCACCCACAATGTGACGCAATGATTGCGAGAGCAAATTAGTAGGCAGCTATACGACTTAAGGTTAATCGCTTTATCAGCTGCACAAACTGCCGCAAGTGTTCGCCTTCTAACTAAATTAACAAGCACGATCTCAAGCGCGCACAGGCAAACACGAACACCTCACTCGATGACCGCGTGCACTTGCTGCCAGAAAGCTGGCGTGATAAAGAGCGGCAGCAGCGGCGAGCGAATTGACCTTCACGCTGCCTCTAGCTTCAACGCCTACAAGGCGCGTGAGAACACAGCGCACACGAAGCCATCAGCTATGCATCTCAGGTCCGCTAGTCTTCGAACCGTCCAAATATTGCCTCCAACGTAAAATACGTACGACCGAGCTCAGTCACCGCAGCTGGAGTAGAAGAGGATATGCGCACTAACCCTAATCCCCCCCCCCCTTTGCGCGCGCGATAAGATGGCGCGTACCATCTCCGCCTACCTCCCTTGCGAGCGCCGGGAGACCCCGCCGCATCAAGCCAGCATCCTTTTTGGGTTCCCTCTCGTAAGCTTCAACTCGCACCAGCATAGAGCGCGCTGCCGCGATGTTATCGGCCTTGGACTTTATAAGGAACATCACGTCAACGCCGACGGCGGAAGTTCGCCTGCAGTGTCCGTGTAATTGCTATTGCAATGAAAATTCGACAGAAACCATATCAGGGTGACTGTCGACGTTAATGCGTTTAGCATTGAATCAGTACAGTGAGGAACGTATTGCGATCGTCTGAACGAGTTACATATGAGGCGTGCACAGCAATGGGACTCCTCTTTCGCGCTTCATATAGAACCCTCGGCGCCACTTAGCGGCGGCGGCGCGAAGCCTGCCAAATTATATGGGGGCGCCGATGCGTGCGAACGAACGAATGAATGATAAAACGCCTCATGCGGGAGCCCGGCTCCTCTCAAGCTTTTTTTTGACACCCTGAGCCATCTAGTGACGCCGCCGAGAAGTCCGCGCGCGGCGACCAAGACGAGAAGCGTTGCGCGCCGCCGCCTGCGTGAGCTGAGCATTGTTGCCTCGCTTGCCGCACACCCAGCGGCACATACACAGCGAGCCAAGTTGGCGAGAGGTTCTGTGAAGATGAGCAGACAGCCATAGCATCCATGGCGCAGCTCGCAAAAACCGCTGCCGTGACAGATTTCCATTGAAAAGCTGCACACACCCGGCGCATTTGTGGCGCAGCCTGCTAAAGCGTCGAGTTGCTGTGCTCGAGGAAACCATGTCACATGGATTCGACTTCGTCCAGCATCGGAGAAATTAAAAGGATTTTTTGTGAGACTGCAAAGCGAGCGCACACATACTGGTACACACCGAGTGACCCAAGCTGACATCAAAGAGGTTCATTGTAGACCAGCACAGACAGAATGGCACCATACCCAGTGCTCCAAGTCGGTGTCAAAGAGGGCAGTTGAAGAGCGGTGCATACCCAGCCCCGCCTCTACAGTGAGCCGTGTCAGCCTGAAAGAGGTTTGCTGAAGAGCGGCACGTATGTAAGCATTGCCCCATACCCAATGGCCCAAGTTGGTCCGACGATTGGTTTCGCACCCTGTTCTCTATGCAGATCAGCGTGATGCCCTACCCGTTCCACCATGGACTACCCAGTGATCCAGATAGGCAAGAAAATGGTTAGATAGATAGATAGATAGATAGATAGATAGATAGATAGATAGATAGATAGATAGATAGATAGATAGATAGATAGATAGATAGATATGGTTAATTGCTCGCAAGACAAAAGCAAACGAACAAAAACAGGCCCTATGTAATACCCCTTTGAGCAAGTTGAGATAGATATATAGAGACAGACAGACCTCAGAAAGTGCGTGAAGTACCTTAATAATTCTAACGCAAATATTCGTACATCTATACCCACAGAAACACAGAGAAACCACGCGACATACACAAACAACACACACAGAGGAGTCAGCACTGCAGAAAGCGGCAGCACATTGCATACACAACACACACAAAGGAGTCAGCACTGCAGACAGCGACCGCACATTGCATCTTCCCACGGAGGCTTCGTTGCCACCGCTGCGTCTCTCGTACATACGCTAACATAAAGATAAACCACACAGAAACCCTAGCAGTACCCTACGCTTAAAGTAACACACACAAGCACGAAACACAGCGAAGTCAGCACTGCCAGACAACGACAGCACATTGCATCTTCCCGCGGAGGCTTCGTTGCTACAGCTGCGTCCGCGGAGATTAATGGGTCTAGACAATGGCGGACAGGCGCGCTGGCTTCGTTCTGCTGCGTCTGTCGTCGTTTCGCTAATCTCCACGCCACAGGGCGGCAACTACACGGAGGCGACGGACAGCGTCAGCAATGGGAAAATGTATGAGAGGGGGGAGAGAAAATGCAATTTGTATTGGGACTAGCCGGGAGGTTGAGAGAGAAAGATTAACGAAAGGAAGGAGAAAAGCACCGACTACGAAGACGGGGGGAAAGAAGGTCACGGGAAGAAAACGGGAATGGTCGGTAATTAAAGAGAGTGAACAACTTCAAAGAGAGATAAACAATGACAGTACAAAAAATGCTCGAAAGCACCAAAAAGATGTTACAAGAAATCCTTCGCAGATGCATGCAAAACCGAGCAACTCATAAATCACAGAGAGCGAAGCTGTGTAAACGACTTCTCACAACCTTAGGAAGTCCTATGGGTCCGTCTTGCCGGTTCCAGAAATCTACTCGCAACTTAGCAAAATAAATATATCCGATGCAATTTCTTCGCTATATTCGAACCTTTTTTCGAACATGCACTATAGCAGAGCTTCGTATGGAGTTGAGATGTCTCATTTAAAACGATTTTTAGCATTACACTTCGCAGACGTGTGCCAATCCGAGCAACGCTTACATCGCAGAGAGCGAGGCTGTACATGGAAGTTGTCACATCCTTCGGAAGTCCCGTGGCTCTGTTTTGCTACTGTATGAAACACACCAGAGACTTTGCGAACGCTTTACTACATCCTGAACAATTGATTCGCAATACTCGAAGCTTTTTACAGCTATTTCGCTATATCGAAGCGTAATACTTCTGCATTATCTCTATTTCCAAAGCTTGTTCCTGCATGCATCCTGTGCGGGCTCCACTGACTCAGGCCTCTGGCAGCGCGTTCCGGCGTCCTGATAGTGCAGCGTTTGCAGACTTTTACTATAATGGTACATTCGGCTGGTGGCTACCGCGTTTCGAATCGGATTGCAACATTGCCGAGCCCACTCTTCGTCAAAGTCAAAAAAAGAAAAAGAAAACACGAGGAAGCCGAACATGTCGTCGCTCGCTAGAGCAATTTGACGCCACCAGATGAAACACGTCAGCACGTCATTGCGTTGTAAACGTATACACAGCACGGAAGCGCTAAACGCATGTCACCACAACTGACGTCACGCTAAGGACTGAAGCTGCAGGATCCACGCAATCGGAACATCGCCAGAGCCAAATATGGGTAGCGGTCGCAGGTCGGCGATGAGAGCGACTGCGAGCGTTCCGAGCTATAGAGCTATAGAGCTATAGCTCTATAGTTATAGCTCTATAGCTATACTCTATAGCTCTATAGCTATAGAGCTACAGAGCTATAGAGCGAATGTACCATTCGTGATAGCTCACCACCGACGTCCGGGTCAGGTTGCGCGTTCTGGCCAGTGCCCTCATGGTACAGCCATTTCGGCACTACCATGCAGGTTCCGTTCCTGGATGTTTTTCGACCAATCTTCGACAAGGACCATGCCGCAAGTGTAATGTATCCCCGCCGCAGAAAATTAATCGCGAAATTCTGCAACGTCGTAGAGTGTCCGAGAGTATTTAAATAAATAAAAAAAACAAATAAAAATGGGCCGATCCTTCCTTCACAGGAATCGGCCGTAACGTGAAAGTGAAACGCGTCTTCGCAGAAGTATAGTTGCAGCTTTTGTTGGACGTTCAAAATGCAATCGAGAGGAGGGAGATGGGTGTAGGGTATACTCGGGTCCACAAGCGAAAGTTGTCGGTGCGTACAATGCACTGTGTCTCGGAGACACTGCATTGCACGCACTGTTAAGAATGGCCAGCTGCAGTGCAAATTTGCCAGCCAGTTACGCCAGCGGTGGTAACCTCATCTTGGAATGCCGCCGCCAACCTCTAGCCTCGTGGCCGTTGCGAGTGAAGGAGTTCTACGAAGCCCCTCTGACATCGGCTCCGGACCTTTACACCTGCGTGTGTGTGCGGCACGTGTATGACAGCCCTCATCCTCCAAAAGGGCGGGTCATCTTGAATGACGTCGAACTATGACGTCGAGCAGAGAGCTTATAAGCAGCGATTGTCGGCTGCTGGGGGTGCCCGTCGTAGTGAGCTGAGTGCTCGTTGTGATGCTCGAAATGTACTCGTGAGCTGTGTGCTCGTAAGCTGTTTGCTGTATGTTAGTCTTGCGGGCTCCATATGGGAGTCACGCTAGACTGTCGATATATGTCTTGTCTAAGATGTAAATAATGTAAATAAATCTTGTTCACCGAGTTCCTCTCTACGACGTTCAACTCCTTCAAATGGCGGCAGCGGTGAGATCGTCCGACGACTCCTACATCTGGTTGACAGCGGTGGGATCGTCCGACAACTCTAATAGCACCGCAGCACTACGTGAATGTGCCAAAAACCAGAGGCGTTCCCAAAATCCGTACAGGCGAAGCCGAAGGGGCTTGTCCGTAAAATCGCTTCGCAAACTCGCCGCCCGCTGCCGCGAAAGCCGCACTGTTTGCGAGTCGACAGCTTTCTCGCGGCTTCGCTTGGCTTGCGGCGTCCTTTTGCCGAGCGGCTTCGCCCTCGGGTAGCCCGAGAATGTTGGTCCGGCTCGGAAGTGTATTCCGCAGCCCGGTTAACTGGCGACGTGCTCGGCTTCCCGAATTCGGGAAGCAACAGTTCGCAGTGCGGGCCCGGTAGCCGCGCGATGTGCGTTGCGCTTCCCGCTGGCGTGTTTCTCGCTGGCCCAAGGGGGACCTCATTTTCACGACATATACGCAAGCCCCCGTCGCTGCCTTTGCTGCGACGCTTAAAGCAGCAGTATTGTAACTTTGCGCCATTGCAGTTGAAGCCGTAGGCGGCGTGCAAAGATTGCTGCCGCGCGTTTAAACTGGATTCCGGAGGCAACAGGGCGTCATAGGATAGCCCGACGCGGAAGGGAATAGATGTGGCGACACGGCGTCGTTACCCTACAACGCGAGAGTACAAAGCCCAGATGACTACGACGATGATGAAGATGATTTATTGGCATCCATTCTGAAATGGGGCGGTGACAAGTAGTCACCTACCCTGCCTGAGTTAATCACGTATGGTACACATCTTTTCATTCTAGCATTTTTATGCGCATTCCCGTTTTTTGTTCTTTTTTTAGCGAAGCTGTATGCTTCTATCCCCCAATGCAATGCATCTACCGTGTCCGTGTAAAAATTGTGGGCCAATCACAGGGCCACTGCAATACCGGGCCGACCCGCGGCGGAGGTTAAGCAGGCACTCGCCTGTAATAATAATAAAAATAAATAATAATAAACGAAACAAATCAATCAAGATGCATTGTTTCAGGTCGATGGGTATACTGGAATTGTTTCTGACCAGTACATGACCTCACGAGCAGGAGGCATTGCCATACACGCAAAGGACAAAACGTACGTAGCCATACACCCTTGACTCGAAAGAGGGCAATGCCACCGACTGTGGGGTTGTCTGTGTCGCACAAATGAAAGAGGGAATTGCGATATACACTGTGTATGTATCTCCAGGCACACCCAAGTTCATGATGACGCACTTTGCATGGGTCAGCCGTGATGACACTACCACTGGGACCATCGTTGGAGACTTCAATGCGGACATTTCAAAGCCTGACAAGAAATGGTTCACTCAGTTTGTGCTGGAAGAGTTTGGTTTGATGTGCCGCAACAATACAAGTCACTCAACAACAGTCATGTATAGATTTAACTTTGGCCATGATTCCGTCTAAGGTTGCAACCGAACCAATCAGTGTTTATCACAGTAATCACAAATCTATCGTCAGTGCCATTACCAAACGATGAAAGTAAATACACGTACCCTTGTCTAACCCTGTGTGATGCGCTACAGCTTGGCTAGTCATACAACTTTCCAGAGTGAAATCGTTCCTCAAGTTATGTTTCTTCTTACTTCAAATTTCTCTATCTGCTTTGTTACCCCTACCGTTGACTGCAACGTATACGGTAGCCTCGTTCTTGTTCCTGTTTTTTTTTTTCACCAATATTCTAAATGCCTCTTGTTTATCTCGACTGTTGACCGATTGGTGCTTCCGTCCACTTTGAATGCTAGCACTTCTGGAAGGATTACGTTACCTACGGATCTCACTGGGTAAATCCCTGCCCATTCCATTGGGATGTGATAAGTGGCCTTCGGATTTTCCCTGCAGCGCAGTCACGCCTTATCTTCATGCAAAGGGTGATGTGAGCGGCGGCAAAATGGCGAAATGAATGGCGAAGTGAATGGCAAAATAAAAGAGAATGGCGGAATGGCGCCATCTCCCGCGCATTCTCGAAAACTAGCATCCTCTTTTCATGACGTCGTACACGCGATAAATTCTTGGTGGAGCCCGGCATAAACCACTTTCGCCTTGGGGGTACGATTTCGAGCGGATGCTAAAAAAAGACTATAGCGTGCTCTTTGTGTGACGTAATTTCAGTCACGCACATATACATAGTATGCACGAGACGTCACATCCGCTGCTGTCCTCTGCTTCCGCTACCTTCCGCCATCTTGGCGTACCTTATCAACAGGCGAGCGCACAGGCCTGTAGGTTCGCCAAGATGGCGCTGCCGTAAACCGGAAGTCGCGGAGTATCGTTGAATGACGTGCGTGCATACTATGTATACGCGACAATTCTGGGTGGAGCGCCGCACAACACATTTTCGTGTCAATAAATAAACAGGTAAATCAGAAAGCAGACCGAAACGACTAACCTTCGTTTTCGCTGAGCTGACAGGAGACCTCGATGACCGGACACGTCGCGGCGACGATGCACACCCAGATCAGAACACACATCATGATCGACACAAACACCACGCGAATCAGCAACACATCTCGTTAAATGTCGCCACGATGCCGGCTCGCCGTAGTGTCGGAGACGTGTGGACTATCCACGTGCGGCGATGCAGAAGGTGTCAGCAAGCGTTTCCGGCTGCAACAGATAAAAAAAAAAAGAGCGTACGTTGGACAACGAAGCAACGTAGAGCGCCGATATTTGGCGTGATTTTCTCATGCAGCTACAAGTGCACCATTGCCAATTCATTCAGCGGGCGATCGAGCGTTCAGTCAATCAATCAATCAATCAATCAATCAATCAATCAATCAATCAATCAATCAATCAATCAATCAACTAAGTTTATTATCCAGACATATGCTGGATGGTCAGCTAAGCTAAAAGCCGCGTTCACAGCTTCACTGGAGCAAGTCGACAGTTGCATGGCATTTGGGAGGCAGAGAGAGAGAGAGAGAGAGAGAGAGAGAGAGAGAGAGAGAGAGAGAGAGAGAGAGAGAGAGAGAGAGAGAGAGAGAGAACAGATAGATTTACAAAAAGAAAGAAACTTTACTACCCTTTCGGAACAGAGAGCTTTATGCCGATTTATTCAAGAACGTTACGCGCAGCGGCTTCCGAAAAAAGTATTGTGCGCCAGTTTTGCGAAAGAAACGTGGCTACTTCAAAAGCGGTACGCGCGCAGTATTTCCAGTATGACAATAATGCGCGCCCTCTCAACCTCTGTAGCAGGCTATGTGCGCTGGAGCGTTGCTAGCTGTTTTCCATTGGGCTGAAGATATGTATACGTGTTCTCATGTTTTAATTGTCTATCGAGTCGTTACCGTAGAAAGTTTATTGTTTCTTAGCATTTACAACAGTGCTTCCTTGACGTTAGGTCAGAGAAATATGCCTTACAGGAAGAAACTTAGCATCTACATTCAATAGCTTTGAAGCCTCCAGTCTTGCTTACCTTTTTCCTGCCATTCTACGTATTACAGGAATCTCCACAGTTCCTTCCTTAAAATACACTCGACAGCAAAAGGACATCATGCATTTTCAAGGAATTATTTCCAAGTATCAAAAGAAGATTGCAAGGATTTTAAGACAGCAGGAAAAGACCCTCAAGACAGTCGAAGTGCTGAATTCACTGAGATGCCAATATCTTGCAGCTGTTTAATGAGGGACTCAGTGGATTATGCATTTGAGAAGAGGATGTTGGTAACGCGCCCAATTATTTTTGTAGCAACTTTATTTTGGCGCGCAACCACTCACATAATTTTGCTACTTTAATTAGGCCTAATTCATAAAAGTATAAGAATAAGTGTCACATTTATTCCTTCTAAAACAATCCCATTCTGAGTAAATTAATTGCTGGCTTGTCTGTGTAGTTCCTTTATTTTTTTTTTTAGTTCTCTGGATAATTTCAACTCGTCTTGTGTGTGATTATGCTTGTGTAAAGTTTATTGTCATTGGGCCATAAATTTCCGAGTATGCTGCATTACTTGCATTTCGCAGTTTCTTCTCGTTTACATGTGCCTGCCACGTTTTTCACAATCTGGCTGCAATAAATTGTTCTCTGCTATTTTCATGTTCTTGGTTGTCCAGCAAGCTCATTGATAATGAAGGAACATGGCACATCCATTTACGGTACTCCTTTTGGTGTGAGTTATTAGAAATAAAACATCAGAAACGATAAAGTTCTACTTCCTCATACACACTTGGCATGATTGTTGCGCTAAGTTGAACCATAAAACACAACGAATGTGAATTTAAATAAAACTAACATAAGGGGGCGAGGGGGGTGAAACACCTTTGTTCGCTCGTAGCCGCAACATATAAATAGCGGCACAAGCGCCTGCAGGAAATTTATGCGAGGATATTGGTCACAAAAAGAAGAAATAATAAACGAAACGAAAATGAAATCATGGCCTCCGAGATCAGGCGGCGTACGGCGACCATCTTAGAAGCTGGTGCGTTTCGCTGATACCGCTAGGTGCGCTGAGAGCCAAAGTCGGCTGCAGCCGCCTACGGGAGTGCCCACTCTTTGCGTTTACTACATTACTCTATGGTGTTCATTCGGGTTACACAGGAAGTATTCAACACAACATAACACATTCTATGACACCCTTGCGACGTAACATCAGAGTATGTTCAGTCAACGAACATTTATCCCACAAAAGAATTTTACTCGCACACGACGAGAGCAAAGTAATGCATTCTTCTGGGCTATTGTAAGGCTTGCTTCTTATCGCCATGTCATTTAAAGTGAGTCTATTAGGACCTTTTGGTACTACGTAACCTTTCCTGGCAGTCTCATCTTCTCGGGGTATAAAAGAAGACGAGATGTTCAATAAGAAAGGAAGGAAGAAGAAAGGAAATGATGCAAGACGATCAACAATAGCTGCTGTCAGTGTGTACACTAGCGCCGTGCAGCGCCGGAGAAGACGACGCGAATGAATGGAAGGGCCACCAGAAGTGAAGCAGACGACGACGAAAAAACAACCAGACGACAAGAAGCAGTGTTAGGTGGAGGGACCGGGTCCTGGATTTTGCAGCGCGCTACTCAGTCGAAGAGAACGACAACAAAAATAAAACTTATAATACAGTGGTAAGATAATGACTTGCCTTCTTTTACGTAATACAATCTCCGCACCTCTACATCCCTTTGCCCCCAAACTTGTTTGTATCCAGTGTGTTCTTTTTTCTGTTTATTTTTTTAAGGGAACCCCGAGCAGCGATATCTTCTTTCCCCGCGATTTTCCGGCGGCAAGAGAACGACCCCGCCGTTGCAGCTACCCGGTACTTCGTTTCTGCTGCACGCATAGCAAACGGTCGCAACAAAAAAGTGCGACAAGAAAAACAAAGCAAAAACAAAGCAGAAGCAGCAAACGAGCTCGGCTTCCGGTCGGGCCTGATTTGCAAACACGGTTGTTCGCGACGAACTGATCCAATGAAGAAGCCGACCCGAAACCTTTCAGCGGGCAGTAGCTTCGTTGCGCATGGGACGCAAAGACAAAACTAAGAAAAGAGGAAACACGGTAGAACGGTCTTCTTTCTGAAGTGGGCGCTTTTTCTTTTTTTCAGTCGCAACTTCAGTATTTGTTCGTTTGGTTGTTTTTTTTTTTTCTAACAGCCGACGCCGTCGACGTCATAGTAGTCACGCGCATGCAGTCACTAGATCGCAGAGATGAGGACTACATCAAAGGTTGCACAAATATCACTACCATTACACTCTTCGAACAAAGGTGGTGCAGAGAAGTCCTTTTGTGGCAGTGACTGCTTCACAAACACGCGACTCAGATTAAAGAGCAGCAAATATGGAATAGCCGGCATCAACCACTATCGAAGTTAATAGACCATTGCAGTGCCTCAAAACCGAGTAATGCACCCAATTTGGTGCACAACTATAAAAGAAAAGCAAAATACATAAAACTCAAAGCACCAATTTTATACTATATTATACACTACGTATTACACGATATACCCCGCTTCAGGAACTCGTCTAAATGAACTAGCTCGATGCAAGTAGCCCTCCGATACATGGTGTAGTGCGCTGCTACAAAAGGCGGGCGCACTTTGCCAACACAATTTCTTCTTACAGCGAAGCTGAATATAGCTACCCTGCGGCGGTAGTCGATCTCCGTCCGTGTACGCGTCGCGTCGACACGAAAAAATATTCGTTTCCAGTTTCTCGCGATTGCTCTGTAGCTCTCAATGTAATGTAGGTAGCTTGAAAAAAAAATCATACTGAAATTGGCCTAAGATGACTCTATCATTACGCCGAATTTCATTCATTTGTCTCAATTACCGGACAGTGAAGTAGTGAACGTTACAGTATTCTTGTCTGCTGTCAATACATGGCCGTTTGCCAAGGGAGTATGGTTATAGAGAACCACCGTAACCCGTGTTTCACCAAAACCATCCAGAAACAAGTTACGTCGCAGTTAGCCGCTAAGACCACTCTAACATTACGCTGAGTTTCATCCGCTTTGCATAATTACGTAGTTCACAGTGAAGTTGTGAATATTGTGGAATTTCCCGTCTGCTGACGGGCTTCTACGGGAGGGACACGGACAGCCCCGGTGATTGTACGCTAGAATAAAGCTCTGTAGTCCTTCCAAGTTTCATTCAGCTAATTAACTAGGAAGTACGCTCAATCGCAAATTACAAACAAACGTGATTTGTTTAGTGCACTCTTTTGGACTGCGTCCCGGTCAACGCGTACCGTCGACCACGTCGAGTCTGGGTTCAACGGCCACGTACACCTGCGTTCTTTACACACTGCTACCACCAGTGGGCGTTGCCTGTTGTGGTTACGTCATAGTCGCATAGGCAACCTAATAATAATAATAATAATAATAATAATAATAATAATAATAATAATAATAATAATAATAATAATAATAATAAGAAGAAGAAGAAGAAGAAGAAGAAGAAGAAGAAGAAGAAGAAGAAGAAGAAGAAGAAGAAGAAGAAGAAGAATACGCATATACGTATATATACATAGACGCGTCGATTGGGGTAACACACATCACAGTCCCGTTGCTCGTCCTTCTTCACATAGTGGAAGGGCTGATGAATTTTTGTTGTATACAATCCTTTCCTTTTCTTCTTTGCTCTCTCGCGACATCGCGTCCTTCATCACCTTTAAAGCGCCTTCGCGAACAGACTCTATTTTTCGTAAAACGTTGCGCAACAATCCTAACATCAATGAGCGAGCCCAAATTCGGGAACATCAGGAAAAAAAAAAAACGACATTTCCATTTTTTTCTTTCTTGCTTACTAAGCGAATACCGAAAAAAAAACAAATATAGAGTTTTGAAAGAAAAAAATTACCAGTTTAAACCAATTAGGTGTTTCTCTTCAGTGACCCTTTAAACGTCCCGTTCCAAATTAGGTCATAATCGGCATGTCGCTACGCCAAGCAGCTATGCGATTTCAAGGCTGCAGGAATACACACGAAGCACCTTGCCCATTTAACGCTACAGACAATCGCAGCAATCACCAATTACAGTGTCGGAACTGTTCCAGGTGCTACCACGGGAGGCGGTGGGCTTTCGCTACTTGCCTCGCTGCCGATGGGCAATTAGTATCCCCAGTCGGCTCGGTCGTCACGGTGCACTGGCCAATCAGGGCACGCGCGTTCTGTTATCAGTCGGGAGAGAAAGGGGAAACCGTAACCTTGAAAGCGGTTGTCGGCCCCTATCCCCCCCCCCCCCGATATTTTTCTCTTACTACGTCTCCCTCTCCCCCTCCCGTACAGCGCTGTAGGGCTGCCCTCGCTCGAGAGGAAGTAACGGCGTTCTACTTTTCCTTTTTTTCCAGTTAAAGTCGCAACACACATAAACCGGACGAGAGCTGTTGTCTGAAATCTGCGGAGTGTTTACGAGGGACCCGTGGTTATAGTGGAGAACCACGACGGGTAAGCCTGATTGCGGAATACGGATTCACACCGGGCCAACCTTAACTCCGCGCTGATCGTGAGGTCGAGAAGAGCCGCCGCCATAATATTAATAACAAAAATTTATTAGAATCTTTTTGCGAACTTTACCAGCCTCTTTCACGCCAACTTGGGTCGCTGGGGCATGTTCAAAATGGGTCGAGCATCGGACTCCTGTGCGGAGGCAAGCCGGGCTCTAAACCAACCGTCCGACCAATGTGGATCACTGGGTGTGGAACGCTCGGTATGCGGTGCTGTTCACGTTGAACCCCTTTGACGCCAACTCGGACCCACTTGGCATGTGCCCGCTGGGTGTGTGTCACTGTGTATGCGCCGTTCTTCAATGGACATCTCTGACGCCAACTTGGGTAACTGGGCATCTGTACTACCTTGCACTACCTTCGGGATCGGCCCAAATTTCTGCCCACCGATATCTCCACGAAAAATGCTAACCAATGAGAAACTAACAGCGTCGCTGTGAAATTCGGGAGTGTTATATATACGTACGCTAAATAGGTATGAGAACATAGGCATGAGCCTGTATTCCTTAAGAGGCCGCGTAAATAAACGAGGAGGATATCTGGAAGACGTCAGGAAGGAAAGGACAGCGGCTCGGACGGGCGACAGCTCGTAGAGAGCGCGGGAAAGGAGAGGCCTACGCCTCTACTCCGTACACTGCAGCGAAAACTACGGGTAGCGTTTACCAACCGGAATACAGAATCTGAACAAGAGGCACTTTTCCATTGTCCGTCACTAACGAAGGTATCGATAGTATGCCACTGTTGGTAATGCAATAGCATTGGACGTACTGCATGCAAACACTGTAACATAAACTTGGCGACGTCTCCTGTTCCCAATGGCATGAACTGAGCGTTACTGATGCTAGCTGTCGCATTATATATATATATATATATATATATATATATATGTGTGTGTGTGTGTGTGTGTGTGTGTGTGTGTGTGTGTATGTTTGTGTGTGTGTGTGTGTGTGTGTGTGTGTGTGTGTGTGTGTGTGTGTGTGTGTGTGTGTGTGTGTGTGTGTGTGTGTGTGTGTGTGTGTGTGTGTGTGTTTGTGTTTGTGTGTGTGTGTGTGTGTGATGTTCGCGAAGGCAAGCAGTGAGAGAAGCATCTATGGCCCTTTGTAGCATTGCCTTGAAGTATGAGGCGAAGGCCTCACCCTTCGTTGTACTGCGCGGAATTAGTGCGACGAAGTACAACAGTCAGGGAGCGAGGGAGCTTGAGGGCTTGTTTAACGGCCGGTGCAGTGGACCTGCGAAGCGGTTGTTTCGGCAAGGATGGGACCACACCCACCGGTCCACAGAGCACGTGCGGTTCACCGAGCGCTTGTGAGGAGATCGTGCGGTGGAAAGGGAAAGGTCCGTTTTTTTTTTAACCCCCTTGGGAAATCGTTCCACGTGGTTCCCATTTTCCTTTGCCCTGCCAGAGAATGGAGCTCATGGGTATTAGTGCTTTTATGCGTCCGTCGCTCTTCTTTTTTTCTTTATTTTTTCCCTGTAATTTTCCAGATCGAGTCCTGTCGTTTTGCACTGCATCGTTCCCTTTTTTGCTGCTGTTCCACTCCTCAATTTCTGACCGGCAGGATTATTTTTTTTCTTTCTTCAGATTCGTACTGCTTGCACCTGCGTACGTGTACTTTTCTTTTTCTTGTCCAGTTGTCGTTGTAGTGGTAGTAATGATGGTAGATACATCTACAGCAACATCGCTACCACGGTACCGAAATTGAGCACCCCCCCCCCCCCATAGTCTACAATGCGACGAAAGACTTCTCTTTGTTATCAGTTAAATTTAAAAACAAAGAAGGAAAGTGTTCCTAGCTGGTAACTTTCTGTCTAGAGAAAGCGCTATAATTTTCATTATTCATTTTAACCGCACTAAAAGCCCAAGTAGAGCAAAACAGAAAAAATGGAAGGGAAGGGGGATGGGTGATGGAGTGGGCGGTTAGTTATTCATGGTGCGTTTAAACAATACTGCTTAGATTGAATAAATTAATATGCTCACATTCAAGGAATGAGAAAGCTGCTAGACACAGTAAACCCAATACAATGTAACCATAGCTTACGCACTCCATATAACGTGCTTCATATAGCAGTAAATCAGTCAAATTAAGAAGCACGGATAGAGCTTTACATGCACAAGGTATTACATCTACAAAATCAACAAACAACTTTCTCCAAAATTAGCATCAATATTTTCTTTTTCCCTCGAATGAACAGACAATATCGTCCCCGTACGGCTCGGACGATGTTTTTGCAAACGCCCGAGAAGCACACATACCTCTCAATGACAACAAGGAAAACCAAACCTGGACATAACAGCTTGCCCAACGTTTAAGGAAGGTCAGGAATATGTAGGCCTGACTTTCGTCCTCCTATTAAATACAGCTCGTCGTAGGGATATTTGCATCTTGTGCACATTTAACAGCTCTTCATTGCGTTCGCCGCTTCCACTTCGCGAAGTTCCCTTCAACAGTTCTGGCCGGTCAAATCTGTAGCTGTAGAACCCACAGCGGTAGGGGAAAATAAGGGGGGAGGAAGAAATAAGTATAGAGGAATGCAGACACTTTTCGCAGCCCTCTACGCAAAGCGATTATGGCAGGACACCGACGTCCCAATCACAGTTACGTGGTGCGTCGCGGACAGCTCGACGACAACAACGCATGAAACGGCGGCATGACGAAATGAAATAGGAGGGAGCACTATACGTCACGTAGCCAGCATTCATAAGCCAATCAACACTCGGTGAAGCCGTCCCCTTCGCCTTTCCTCTTCGAAAAAGTTCGGCCCAGCACGTGACCCTACGTTCGGTAAGCGCGGTTCGGCTTTCCCGGTATGTTTTACTGAATGCACGTTGGCAAAGTACTTCATTCGATACTTCGCCAACCACTCTGTCCTCCTTAACCTCCCTGCCTTTCATTTATCATTTGCTCTCTCTCTCTCTCTTTCTCTATGTCTCTGCACATTTTTTGTAGATATGCTAGTGCAAACTTCGATCATTCATTTCAGGGCCTTTGCACGCCGAGAGTCCCAACCATGGCAACGCTTTCTGCCGTTGTGGAGGACACGACTGCAGTGAAGCGAACGGACCAATCATACTTCAAAGAGGGAATGTGAAAAGCAGCTGCACTAGATCCTCTGACCTTGTCCACAGAGTTATCAGTAAAAATTTGAAGATGACGTGCCATTGAGGCAGCTCTCAAAAAGCTACGGTTTTGTACGCCTCAACCTGTTGTCATTCTTACAGATTCGAAATCCGCCCTTCAAAGGTTAGAGCACGCGTTCCCTACTGATGCCTTCCTCACAGCTCTCTTCAGGACATTGTTTTCCCGCGCGGGAACCGATTGTGTAGGAAGGAGGTCTCTCGCCTTCTGTTAAATTACCTACAGGACACGGATTTGGCATCCACATGGTGAACTGAGGAGTGACCATTTGTAATTTGGAGGTCTGTGTCTGATTATGTGATTTATTTATTTTAAGTGTCGCTACGGTGGAGCAATTGCCGGCAGCAACTGCAAGGCTAATCCCACCAGTAGCCTACAACAACTCAACTCAACTCAACTCAACTCCCAACCATGGCCGCTCGACCAATATCCATTTCTCTGAAAATAATGCAGAGAAATTCCGAGTATGTAAGCATTAGTTGCACAATATTTTTCCAATATATTTCGAGCCGAAGAAATTTTCTCGGCATGTGAGGGCCATTTGAATTTCACAAAACGGTGGAGAACCACGTGCGCAACAAGATATGCCAGAAACATTTGCCGTCTCTCGCTTTCTTTCAAAATTTGCTTTTTTCGCGTTGTCTGAAAATTTTTCTTGCATTAGAAAACAGTTTCACAAAATTCTACTATGTTCCTTAACGCTTAACAAGGAGAGACTAATGCACAAATCTTAATGTTTCGGGGAAATTTTTCACAAGGGATGGTTACAGAAGAAAACCTGGAATTATTTTCACAAAGCTTTCCTTAAGTGCATTACCTTCTAAAATTTTATTTTCATCTCTGTGCTGCGCAGGGGCTCTAAAATAAGGGCCTGAATTTGGCACAAATGCTATTTTGGTAGATGTTTGAACGTCGTTAACACACTAAGCCGATCAGTGAAAATATACGCAGAAGAGCGGATACAATTGAAAGGCATAACTACTTTCGCCACGGAAATATTAACCGAAGTAATTTACGGTGTCACCGCGCCCGGGTGTTTACTCGGGTGATCGCGGGTACGCGCCATATATTTTGATAACTCCTGCACAGTTCATCGTAACCCGGAGCAATCTTATCGCTTCATTGTAGAGGGGCCACGGAAATGCAGCGTGATGATTTAGTCTGTGTGAGTGCACCGTGTATTTACCTCACGAGGAAAGAACAAAGACATTTAGAGGGTGAGCTGAAGAGTTTTGCACGAATGGTGCCTTTCGCATGAGACGTGGCATTATAACGTTTGTCAGTGGATTTCTTTCTTTCCTTCTTAATATTCCTATGTAAGCGCTTTATGCATTAACGTTCACTTGAACAGCGCTTCTGCTTCGTGTTTCGTAGTTTATGTGTCCCCGTTAAAGTCGTGCTACCTGACACCCAAGCTATCGGTCCGGCTCTCCCGCAGGATTGTCCCTTCAAAAATCCTCTTACCACCTTTCACGAAGTTGCGTCGCATTACAGACACAGCAGGAGGAAATTCCCGCCCCCCAGCCCTAAACTGAACAGGCCTCAGGCCGTTACTTTAAGGCTCTTACAGACGAGATCCCACCTCACCCCCAGAGCGCTTAATTGGATAGAGCCCAACTTCCCGCCATCGTGCTCCAAATGCGGTCACGCGTGCTGCTCCTTCGACCATATGCTCTGGCTGTGCCCGTACAACGCGGGCTCCGACTTTCATGGCAAGTCCAAGTGGGACGCCTTGCTGAAGAGCTCGGATTTCACGAACCAACTACAGGCCGTCCAGAGGGCCCGCGACGTCGCGGAGAGTAACCAACTCCCTGTCCCGTCGTGGGTGGAGCCACCAACTTGATTGGGGAGTCTTCGGTTCCCCCCAATCAAGTTCCTCAGGACACTCTAATAAAGTTCTTGTCACTGCCACCTGACACCATGGATTCCTGCCAACCAGCCCGATCAAATTGCCTCCTGAGAAGAGAGGGTCGCGCGCCCATTGCGCGCTGCTAAACTTTCCGACAAGCTTCCGTTCAGTCGGCGTCTCGCTGCGAGAAGAATACAGGCGGGGCCATGGACGAGCCTTTCTTCCGCTTTGACAATCCGGTCGGCCGACTCGGAACCCGTAGCTTCCGCAGCACTGCACGGATTTGTCGAAGCCGGAGTATAGATGCGCTGTGGGCGGAGTTAGTGAAGGACGGACCACGACCGAGAGCGCGGTTAAGGAAACAAAATAAAAGAGGAAGAGGGAGGGGCTGGGGGGAGGGGGGGGGGGTCGTGTACAGGCTCGCGGTAAAACAGCAAAGGGTTTTGAGCGAAAGAATGCACGTGGGTTGCACGTTGCCTCGGCACAGCCTGGGACAAATTGCCGGGCAGTTTCATGGCGCATAAAACCGGGGTGGTTCAAGGATCAACGGCGTCACTGTAATGAGGGAGTTGGGCGTCCGTTAAAACAAGAAGGAAAAAGAAAAAGAAAAGAAAAGCTAGGGTGAGGGGAACGAAATGACGGGGGTTTCGGGCCCGTGGACACGACAACTGAACGGGTTACAGGAAAGGGGCGCGGAAATAACCGAGAACGTGGAAATATTCTTGATCGAGGGGTGCCGCCATCAAAGCACGGAGATTATGCGTTTGCCACGACTGCTACGAAACTGGCCGAAATAATGCTGCGGGCACTCGGTGCCGTAGACAAAGCCGGCGTTTAAGAACACCGAAAGTAGATCAGATTTTCGTTTACTGTGCTCCCGCGTGTCCCCAGTCTGCACCGCGAAAAACTGAAGCGGGCAGTACAAAAAGATACTTTTGTTTTTTGGCGACAAATTTTATCAGGAACGCTCATTAACTGTTACTTCGCATCAAAAAAAAAAAAATGCTGCACGCGAGCACCGGCAACGCCAGAAACGACAGCACCGGCAAAATTGCTCAAATAAATGTGCCTGTCTGCATAACTTTCTTTTTCCTACGAGACGGTAACCAAGAAGGCGCTTGAGATTTCGTGTGCCTAATTTCTCCTAGCGTTCAAATTTAATAAGGCAGCTGGCTTAAGCTTAAAGTGCGTAAAACATTCTTCTCGTTCTTTCCAAGCAAGCGATCATTTTATAGACTCCGAAGAAAACACAGTCAGCTAAGTCTGGTAAAAACAATGTTTCAAAGCTCTGCGTTCGTTAATTTCACGGAAACAGGCTGATTAATAGATAAGATAGTGAAGGTAAACCTTTTATTTTCTTGACTTTTTTTTTGACCAAATACCAGCGCCGGTACGTGAATGTGATCTCACGGCATTCAAAAGAATTTTCTCTGGGTTGTTCGGTTGCAGTAACAGTTTTACCTTTTAAACACTTCAAGTTCCCGTCCTTGGCTCCTTTGGAATGAAATATACAGTTACACCTTCAGCGACGATAATAATGAATAAACATTTATCGAGAAGACGGCCCTCGTCGTACTGCGGTGGCAAGGCTTCCCTTAGTGCAAGAAGCCTCGGCGCTGAGACGTCGTCTTCGCCCGGTGCCCCCAACTTGCGCTGGTCATTCGGGTGGACGCTGGCCGGCTGGTGCTCCCAGTGCTGGATGGTGCGTTGAGAGTTGGGTGGCCAGGTGCATGCCCCGAACGGCATTCCCACATCACATGGGATAGTGTAAAGTTCGCTGCGCAGAGTTCGCATTGACAGTGCTGTTGTGTAAGGAAGGCAAAACACGATAAAGTAGCTAGGAACGAGACGACGTCGTCAAAATCGATGACGTCACGGAGCGCTGACGCGGGAACTTGAAGGCGGCGTGTCGTCACTAGCCTTTAGTTTTCGTCTTTTCTAGCTTACCCAGCTTTCATTGGCGGTCGAATTGATTTTCTTTCTTTTTTTTTTTTTTGAAGGGGGGGGGTCTGTAGAAGAACAATCTAGCCGAACTAATATGCATATTTTCATTCAAGAAGAAATTCCGGGTTTTATGTCCCAAAATCGCAATCTGGTTACAAGACCCGCCGTAGTGGCAGACCCCGGAATAGTTTTGGTCCCCCAGGTTCGAAGAACGTAAGCGGTGAAGCATTCATTAGAACACCAATATCTGCGTAATATTTTAAATTAAGCTCTTGAAATCGCGGCGAAAATCGGAGATTTCAGTCCGATTACTTATTAACGACGACCAAACCAGGGTGTCTACCAAGATGACATTTCCAAATTCCCTGAGTTTTCCAGGTTTTCCCTGAGTGCTTTTGAAAAATTCCCTGAGTGAAACAAAACTTTGTTTTATGTCGAGACAGGCTCACACCATGTTGCCCAATGCTATCACTCTCTAGTAAGCATGTTAAAAAAAATATGACTTAATCCAGTTTGAATAGTAAGGAGTAGCGCTTATTTTATTCAAAAAAGAAAACAGAAGAAATAACGGGTTAGTAGACTGCACAGTGAATAAAATACCTTCGAAAAGAATGGTAAAACCCACTGCAAATCGAGTTGAACATTCTCAAATACGAATAAGAAGGAGATGCATACCGAATGAAATATTTTCGTATATGAACTATTTCTATCAACTGATAGCAAGGTCATTGGTATGAGGCCCGAACTTTGTCACAAATGAGTTTCTCTCTCAACAGCTGGTAATTAAGTCAACCTCAACTGTCCTGACGTACTCTCAGCCCCGCACAATGTCTCAGTGTTGCAATTCACTGATTTAAACATTTTATTTTGGTTTGGATGAGGGAAACCAGCGCGTCAGCGTCAGCCAACACTATTCTTTTTTTTTTTTTTGAACTCAAGTTCCTTCAAAGAAGCGGTGGCACGCTTCCTTTCCCGTTGATTGCTCAATGTGTAGGTCCTTTCTGTTCTCGTTGTCCTTCCATTGCGCGTTTTCCCCACGGACCACTTGAAGCATCCTCTTGGTTAGTATTACAGTCAACGTACAATTTTTCGCACTCCCTAGGGGGCTGCGAAAACGTCCGAAAAACCGGGCATTTCGTAAAAGGGGGGATGACAAAAAATTGAATGCATGCCTTTAACTGATCTTGAGGCCTCAAAATTGCACACAGACACATCCGAAAAAGCTCTGAAGGACTGCCAGTACACTAATTAGGCATATCGGTGTTCGTGCTGTGACTGGAGATAGCGGCTGCACGCGTGTATAATTAAGGAATGCGTACTGTGTCCAGTGACAGTTGCCCCTTCCCACGCTTGTTATGCTTCACCGCGTAACATTGTTGTAATGAGGCAAAGCTGACTTTCGGAACCCGGCATTATGCAACGCATTGTGCTTTTCGAGCTCCGAGGCCGATCGCCAGCAGTAGAAAGGCAGAGTCGGTGCCATTGCTGACAGCGGCGAATCCTTTCAATAAAAAAAACACGGCACCAAACTACAAGAAACTTAATAGCGAACGTCGAAGCAGCTACAATTGGTGTTTCTGCGGCGACGGCTACGGCTGCCAGCGGATCTGCGTGAGAGCGCCGATTCGAGGCGGCGAGATACTCAAAATCGAAGGTGGTGGCTTTGACTAATGCCGTTTCGGACCTGCGGTCACGGCAAAAAGTACGGACAATCGGACAGCGAAAGGTTCTTGCGTCCGAAATTTCAGACGTTCTTATACATTGACCCTAAGGTATACGTGGTGGTGCCCCGAAGCCGTCGGACGTCCGGTAGTCGCTCGTTGACTGTACAATGGCAACTCCTCCAGCCGTCGACACGGCGTCGACGATGATTCGTTACGATTCCTCTGTGTTTTACTCGAGTCAGCTAGCGTTATCGCGACCTTCCTTCCCTTTCGATAAAATTACAGCAAATTTTCGCTGAGAGAAGCGAAAGCTCCCTGAGTTTTCCCTGAGAATTTCCAGACTATTCAAAATCCCTGAGAATTCCCGGTTTTCCCGGTTGGCAGACACCCTGCGAAGCACATGCGCACTGCGACTTAACAGAGGCACTAATGGCGGACGGCGAATGTTCGCTAACAAGACGCCGATGTAATTGTCAATAATCAAAATATTAGAACAACCCTGACATGCGTAGTATTTCTTCCTGTTCTAGCGGTTAATAGTTTAAACGATTGTGCCGGTTCGTGCGATTCACACGAACGCACCGTATCGTTTCCGTTCTCCGGCAGCACTCCCGCTAACGACGTTGAGCAGCTCGCTGGAATGCACGCGCGAGTTGCCCTCACGCTTCCCTCTTTCCCTCTTCCCCTACCCCCAACGCCGAGTAGCTGGCTAGAGGAATATACCACAGGCCGACCTCTCTGCATTTCGTACCATTAAACTTCTCTCCCTCTCGTGGCCTCCCGCGGCGAATGACAGTACTTCATCTACCATTATGGCCACGAGCGGCGCTAGCTAACACTCCCAAACCAAGGTTTAGCGCGTGTAGGCCAAGCGCCCTCCAAACGACGCTGTGCTACGTCGTGGCTACCTTGGACGGCTCGCCGACCCTTTGACGTTTCACGACCGGAATTCCGACGACTAAGAAGGCGGAGGGAGATAGAGTCGATCGATATTGCAAAAAAGTTCGAGTGCGTTTCTTACCGTGCACTGCGGCGCTGCAGTGGAGCCCGCTTCAACGAGGTCAAGCACGCCGGGTTTTGCGATTCAAACACGCCTTAATGGCGAACAAACGTTCCGCGTTCTCTGCAAGGTCCACCGTGGTGGCTGAGGGTCGCATTCGTCACTGCAAAGGTGCAGCGCGTGTCTAGCTCAGCTGTTTTCGCCTGGTTTCAGTGTATATCTCGGGGAGAGCGGCCTTGAGTTGTGGCGTGGATGCAAAGTGACGTCCACGCCGACTCTGCCGGGAATGGCGACTTCAGTGGTGGCTCCGTCCAGGAGACGGACCGGCTTCCAGAACGACGCCGACCGCGACGATACCAGTGTCTACTCGCTCGGCAGTGAGGACTTCTCCGATGCGGACTTTCAGCACGTGAGGAGCCGCAAAGCGAAAGCAAGAAATACCAGGGTCTACCTGTCTTTAAGCACGTCAAATGCAGAACCAACTCAGAATACTGCCGCTAGTACGATTCTATTTGTACCATTACTGGTACAAATAGAATCGTTACCGACAACCTGAGGTGACTCAACAGACACACTGTCTCTGTGCAGGTTGTAGCAAAACGGATTCTCGTCTGGTTGACCTCCTGCCTTCCCTCTCCTTGCTATATCTCTCTCTGTCTGTCACTCCGATTTCCATAGTGCCCGAGGTCTGCGTATATATATTTTTTTTATTTTTTAATGCGTTAGCATTAAAAGTGTCAAAGTTGGAGAAAAAAGTGTATGTGACCAATGTAAGTGAAGTGTGAGAAACCAGTCACGTGGTAGAGGTAGGCACCGTCAGCAGAACTTCGCTCCTCAAAGAGGCAGGAAGTGTGTCGAGTCCGGTCCTGAACAACACCCTTAAATAAAGCTTGCACCTTCCGGAGCTTATCTTGTCCCACAACAATAATTGTCGTCAGACTCGCTTGCGTTTCCTTCGTTGAAAACTCTGCGCTCGCTACTTTCCTGTCAAGAACGTCATGTCACGCTGATGGCGCGCATGTCGCTGATGACCTGGAAGCATACCGGGAGCGCAGCGCTGAAGAAAGGAAGGCCCGCAAGACAGATCACGATTATCGTTGTGGCAGTGACAAGATAAGCTCCAAAAGAGTGCAAGATTTTGAAGAGTAAACACTTCGGAATGTAGTGAATGCGGTTTAAATCATGTATCCGGGAAACAGGCGTAATGGCCTAACCCATTTCTCTCGCATATACCGCTATATCGCTATTGATTATTTTTTTTCTTCAGGCTGAGTAGCCATGTAGACCGGAAGACACCGAGCTGCAGGTTTTTATTATATCCATCTCAGAGTTCTTGCTTACGAATTTCGCATACCTTGACTCGGTTAACTAAAGCGAACAACAATAGCTTCCACGCAGCACTTTTACTTGTTTTCTTGATGGTTTGGCTGTCTGCGTCCAGCCGCATACGCTTAAACACCAATGAAGAACGGTGGTACACGCATGACGCCAGTTTTATCATCGAGCCGCTGCCATTAACCGAACAAAACAGCAAACTTCCGCAACGCAGCTGTTGGGTGCAAAAGCGAGCAGGCAGTTCCACGTGACGGCGACGGAAGAGGAGGACAGAAAAAAAAAAAAAAGAAGAAACGTGTGACTAAAAGCGTCTATAGATAAAGCTCCACCCACTGTTTCGCAAGTCAGGCTTTGTTCACACTTTTAGCAAGCGAAAGATAAATACATAATGAAAAAAGGACAGAAAGAGAGATACAAAAGCAATCCCAAGTAAAACGCTTTTTTTTATAGTTTGTCGACCTTGTGGTTTTTAATCTTTTCCTCTGACAATCAAACTATATAACCAGCACGATTGCTGTTTTTTCATTAAAAAGATCTTTCCTTCTGCAACAAACCGTGCTTTGTGAAAGATCCTTTGAATGCAGTCGCCCCCGTGAAGAAAAGGCTTATATCGCATTATCCATTTTCCTTTGTTCTCTCTCTCTCTCTGTATTTTTACCTTTTAGTGTGCGAAGAAAAAGTTAAATGGGGAGAACATGGTTATAGTTCCAAAACTTTGGTTGCTAGGGTGTGTAGAAAAAAAACGATCAGGGCCACTCTGATGAACCATCTGCACAGCACAAGCAGCGCAGTGAATTGGAAACGGAATGACAGCCTGGTTAGCAACTGCTACAAGCATGGTAGGAAGGCGGAGAACGAATGGGAGGCAGCGAGACACGATCGATGAACGTTCAACAAACCTCCGGTTTATGATGCGAGTCTTTTCCCTTTTACGATAGAGGAAGTCCGGCAACCGTTATTCACCTAACCCGCAATCCAGCAATCTCGACAGCAGGTGACTAAGCTTCGTTGCAGAACTATAAAACAGCCACCGTTAACCCTTCGCGTTGTACCGCAAGTGTATCGCCTTGAACACTGTTTTACGGTAGGCGCCTAACAACGCACGAGAAAATCTAGTAACCGCACTTTCCTTACACCAATAGGAAGAGCGACGAGGAGAAAAGTAGGAAATCAAGGAAGAAGGCTTTATTTCAGTGCTCGCCGTAAACGAAGAACTAGACAGCTGAGATTCCATTTTAAGCCTCTTTCCTATTCGGACAAAGCAGGCAGAAGAGACACCTTCGCGAAACAAGATGGCGGCGGAGCAGAAGGCCCGGAAATTCGACGGCACTGTGGTCTGCACAGAAGAAAACGTAGTCATGCTTTCTAACGCGAATAATGTAAGCGACGTTGTGTATTATGCGATAGCAATTAGACATTCCACGCGCATTTTCGCCGTCGGCGTCACCGTGATGTTCCGCATAATGTCCAAGTGCGGTAAGACCTTATCGGGCCTCGCGCGGCGTATGCTGTGAGTGCGAGGGGTAGCGTGCGACTGTGAGCCTAGAAGAACGGTGGCGTGACGCGGGCCCAATGCTAGATGTCATGTGACACAGCGGTCGCAAGGAAAAAAGACGGGCGTAGACAAACGCGCGGTACCATGATAGCTCCCTTACCGTGATTCGTGATCGCGCATCAACTCGCTCAACGGCTTACTCTGCAATTTGTGTAACGCGTACTCCCGCAATTTCGGCAGAATGTAACTACACATTCCTTGCGACAATCTAAGTCACAGTAAAAAAAACACCTACCTACCGTAAACATTGCGCGTCTCACGGCAGGTGCTCTTACGTTCGAGAAAATCCTGCAGCCGCAATACAGGCAACCCGCATTGCCGTAGTTTCGGCAGAACGTATCGAAGCCTCGTTGCAGCAGAACGCAGCCAGTCGCGGTGGCTTAATTAACGATTTTACTGGGCGGCGTAATCTCAACGTTTCGGATTCCCGAATCGGCGGCCACGCTTCAACCTTACCCGGAGAAGTTTGTCGAAACGCTCGCGTATACAGCTTTTACTTTAAAAAGTTGCGACAAATGGGCTGCTACCTTCTTTTTTATTTTTTTTATTGTCACCTACTACACGTACGAAAATGATTGCTCATTTCTGAGGGAGGCTAGATGGTCACAGTCGATCAGATTGGTACGAGGAAGTAATGTTTACTACATTGTGGTTAAATTTGTGGTAATCGCTTTGTTAAAGAAATGAAGGCCGAGGTCAAAGGTCCATTTCTTTAATTTCGCGCCTAAACCCCGCTTCTGGTACGCCAGCGCGACGTCACGGATTTCAAAAGTACCTTTTGTGGCATTTGAACCGTCGCAGTTCAGTAAAAAGTTCTTGAAATGTGCCAAGATCTGTATTTGGCTCTTTCAAATACGATATGTTTGTACCAGTAACGAACTGAGTAAGATGGAACAGACGCTGTCAACAATTCATGACGTCACGACGGGCTCATGCGCGAACATATGGCGGCGTTGAAAGCCGTCCTTTATTTTTGCGCCGTTTCTGGCTTATCAAACCTCCTTTCAAGACGGAGTGACATTTTCTCTTTGTATTCCACAACGGTAGTTTACTAATTCATCTCAACATTTTCTTCGCTTTAGGGTCCCATTAAATAATGAGAAAGTAGTACGAAGCTCTCACACAGGAATCTAAAATGAAATATCCTCAGAAAGGACCACGTGCAGTTTTCTCTGAAGATTTGTGTACTGCCAGATACGTGTCAACTTTGCCTTGCATTAAACGCAGCCGACGTACTAAACACTTCAGCCCTGCCTAAGGTGTATAACCGGACTCCAAAGTGCCAGATTCTTGCTTCTGCGGTGGACATCTACCATCTGTGACTGTGCGCTCAGACTCCTGATGTTAGGCGGCACAGGATAATCAAGAAGGCTGAACATCGAGCCTAATGTTCCAGATCAGTGGTTCCCAAACTATGAGGCCTAGAGTAAGCACCCCCCCCCCCCCCATCCCTCTTGCTTTCCCAAGGTGCCCCGAAACTCCACAACCCATTCCTTTTCGTGGCCTCACGATAATTGTTGCGATGAATCAATTGAACGAAGAATCAATCGAAGTGCGGATGAGGTGGTTTTAACCATTATAATCAAACTCTAATGTAAAGAATCCACTGAAGGGGAGACGGGGATCGGATTTCTCTTGACTACTCGCGGTACCCTAAAATGCCATTCATGAAGCACTAACGTTTCGTGGAACTCAGTTTGGGAACTCAGTTTCGGAACCATAACATTGCGAATGAAAGGAGTAAACGTATTGACTAACAGACAAAAAAAAATATGCACTAGCTCATTGATGCGGCCCCTGCATCACACAGGGCTGCATGCATTCATCGGATACCCCGTTTAGCTAATTTCTACTACATATGCCATGCGACAATGACAATGCGACATATGCCATGCCTAGAATGAAATAAATAAATAAATAAATAAATAAATAAATAAATAAATAAGCAGGAAATTACGAAATCTTATACAACAGTTCAAAAGAAAGGGAAGGAAAAGAAATGAGAAGTTATGGCTGCTGCTGTTTAACCCCTGTTCTTACGTCGCACAATTTTTTTTTTTTTTTCGAAAGAAGGCATTGCTTCGACCGTTTCCGCAGCGCTCACATTAAAAGCACCACGGTGTCAAGAGCTTCTCAGGTCATCACGGCTATTCGCTTATAAAAATAACGGAAAAAAGAAAGCGCACAAGGATCCGAACGCGCCAATATACAAGTGTTTTTGCCATCTACCAGAAAGCGCGACAGAGGAAAAAAGAACTGAGATGAAGCAGGGAAAGAAAATAAAAGAAATAATAGGAAGAAAAGAAAAGGTCCCGAAAACCGCGCAGAGAGATTTCCGGTCGCAATATCCTTTTTCGCTTCGGGGCTTTCAAAGCCGGTCAAAGACTTCCGCTCGAAGATCGATGATTTTGGCGGCGCAATCGCCAAAGTGGGTCGCAGGTATAAGGCAGACCGCTCCGAAGAGCGTAAAAACACGAAAAGTAAAGAAAAAGGAAAGAAGACTCTTCGCAAAACATTGCGAATGAAGGCTTAGCGCGAGCTAGCTGCAGATGTCCCTTGCACACGGCGATTCTGACGTGTAGGTGCTGTTGCTCATCGATCGCCGCTTCAGATGCACGCTGGCGAATTCGCGCCGACAACAGGCTCGTACTACGCACTTTTTTGGTTAGGCACTTGCATGCGCGGCGGTGCGGTAGCGGGGAGAGTACCACTTGCCACGTATTTGCCAAGTATAACCACCGTTGTTCCCAACGTAATTTTTTTTTCTTTTTTTGTGGGTGCATTGCGTGAGTAGACATGTGACAGGCACGAGGCTTCACACAAGTTCACACGGATAGCAAATGCGTTTCAGATGCACGCTGGCGAACTCGCGCCGACAATAGGCTCATACTACGCACTTTTTTGGTTAAGCACTTACATTCGCGGCGGTACGGTAGTGGGGAGAGTACCACTTTCCACGTATTTGGCGAGTATAACCAGTGTCGTTCCCAACGTCTTTTTCTTTTGCTTTTTTTGCGGGTGCATTGCGTGAGTAGACATATGACAGGCCCGAGGCTTCAGACAAGTTCACACGGATAGCAAATGCGTTTCAGATGCACGCTGGCGAACTCGCGCCGACAACAGGCTCATACTACGCACTTTTTCGGTTAAGCACTTGTATTCGCAGCAGTGCGGTAGCGGGGAGAGTACCACTTTCCACGTATTTGGCGAGTATAACCACTGTCGTTCCCAACGTCTTTTTTTTGCTTTTTTTGCGGGTGCATTGCGTGAGTAGACATATGACAGGCCCGAGGCTTCAGACAAGTTCACACGGATAGCAAATGCGTTTCAGATGCACGCTGGCGAACTCGCGCCGACAACAGGCTCATACTACGCACTTTTTTGGTTAAGCACTTACATTCGCGGCGGTACGGTAGCGGGGAGAGTACCACTTTCCACGTATTTGGCGAGTATAACCACTGTCGTTCCCAACGTCTTTTTTTTTGCTTTTTTTGCGGGTGCATTGCGTGAGTAGACATATGACAGGCCCGAGGCTTCAGACAAGTTCACACGGATAGCAAATGCGTTTCAGATGCCCGCTGGCGAACTCGCGCCGACAACAGGCTCATACTACGCACTTTTTCGGTTAAGCACTTGTATTCGCAGCAGTGCGGTAGCGGGGAGAGTACCACTTTCCACGTATTTGGCGAGTATAACCACTGTCGTTCCCAACGTCTTTTTTTTGCTTTTTTTGCGGGTGCATTGCGTGAGTAGACATATGACAGGCCCGAGGCTTCAGACAAGTTCACACGGATAGCAAATGCGTTTCAGATGCACGCTGGCGAACTCGCGCCGACAAGAGGCTCATACTACGCACTTTTTCGGTTAAGCACTTGTATTCGCAGCAGTGCGGTAGCGGGGAGAGTACCACTTTCCACGTATTCGGCGAGTATAACCACTGTCGTTCCCAACGTCTTTTTTTTGCTTTTTTTGCGGGTGCATTGCGTGAGTAGACATATGACAGGCCCGAGGCTTCAGACAAGTTCACACGGATAGCAAATGCGTTTCAGATGCACGCTGGCGAACTCGCGCCGACAAGAGGCTCATACTACGCACTTTTTCGGTTAAGCACTTGTATTCGCAGCAGTGCGGTAGCGGGGAGAGTACCACTTTCCACGTATTCGGCGAGTATAACCACTGTCGTTCCCAACGTCTTTTTTTTGCTTTTTTTGCGGGTGCATTGCGTGAGTAGACATATGACAGGCCCGAGGCTTCAGACAAGTTCACACGGATAGCAATTGCGTTTCAGATGCACGCTGGCGAACTCGCGCCGACAACAGGCTCATACTACGCACTTTTTTGGTTAAGCACTTACATTCGCGGCGGTACGGTAGCGGGGAGAGTACCACTTTCCACGTATTCGGCGAGTATAACCACTGTCGTTCCCAACGTCTTTTTTTTGCTTTTTTTGCGGGTGCATTGCGTGAGTAGACATATGACAGGCCCGAGGCTTCAGACAAGTTCACACGGATAGCAAATGCGTTTCAGATGCACGCTGGCGAACTCGCGCCGACAATAGGCTCATACTACGCACTTTTTTGGTTAAGCACTTACATTCGCGGCGGTACGGTAGCGGGGAGAGTACCACTTTCCACGTATTTGGCGAGTATAACCACTGTCGTTCCCAACGTCTTTTTCTTTTGCTTTTTTTGCGGGTGCATTGCGTGAGTAGACATATGACAGGCCCGAGGCTTCAGACAAGTTCACACGGATAGCAAATGCGTTTCAGATGCACGCTGGCGAACTCGCGCCGACAACAGGCTCATACTACGCACTTTTTCGGTTAAGCACTTGTATTCGCAGCAGTGCGGTAGCGGGGAGAGTACCACTTTCCACGTATTTGGCGAGTATAACCACTGTCGTTCCCAACGTCTTTTTTTTGCTTTTTTTGCGGGTGCATTGCGTGAGTAGACATATGACAGGCCCGAGGCTTCAGACAAGTTCACACGGATAGCAAATGCGTTTCAGATGCACGCTGGCGAACTCGCGCCGACAACAGGCTCATACTACGCACTTTTTTGGTTAAGCACTTACATTCGCGGCGGTACGGTAGCGGGGAGAGTACCACTTTCCACGTATTTGGCGAGTATAACCACTGTCGTTCCCAACGTCTTTTTTTTTGCTTTTTTTGCGGGTGCATTGCGTGAGTAGACATATGACAGGCCCGAGGCTTCAGACAAGTTCACACGGATAGCAAATGCGTTTCAGATGCACGCTGGCGAACTCGCGCCGACAAGAGGCTCATACTACGCACTTTTTCGGTTAAGCACTTGTATTCGCAGCAGTGCGGTAGCGGGGAGAGTACCACTTTCCACGTATTCGGCGAGTATAACCACTGTCGTTCCCAACGTCTTTTTTTTGCTTTTTTTGCGGGTGCATTGCGTGAGTAGACATATGACAGGCCCGAGGCTTCAGACAAGTTCACACGGATAGCAATTGCGTTTCAGATGCACGCTGGCGAACTCGCGCCGACAACAGGCTCATACTACGCACTTTTTTGGTTAAGCACTTACATTCGCGGCGGTACGGTAGCGGGGAGAGTACCACTTTCCACGTATTTGGCGAGTATAACCACTGTCGTTCCCAACGCCTTTCTTTTTTGCTTTTTTTGCGGGTGCATTGCGTGAGTAGACATATGACAGGCCCGAGGCTTCAGACAAGTTCACACGGATAGCAAATGCGTTTCAGATGCACGCTGGCGAACTCGCGCCGACAACAGGCTCATACTACGCACTTTTTCGGTTAAGCACTTGTATTCGCAGCAGTGCGGTAGCGGGGAGAGTACCACTTTCCACGTATTTGGCGAGTATAACCACTGTCGTTCCCAACGTCTTTTTTTTTGCTTTTTTTGCGGGTGCAGTGCGTGAGTAGACATATGACAGGCCCGAGGCTTCAGACAAGTTCACACGGATAGCAAATGCGTTTCAGATGCACGCTGGCAAGTAATTTTGATAAAAAAACAATAGATACTTCATTTTCGTAGACGTCGATATTGGCAGCGTAGTCGTTACATGTTCTCGGAATCTGCAACAAGATAAGTTGTTGTTCCAAGAGCTCTCAACGCAAGAAAAGCAGTAAAGTCCGGATGCAAAATTTTTTTTCGCCATTCTAATGCGATCTTTCGAAAGCAGGTCGGAACAACGAATACACGGTCCGATTTATAACTTAACTGTACGATTTCCAATTTAACTGGCGTCGATCTAAGTGTGCGCAAGGAACTACAGTTGGATATAGGGTCGGATATAATAATAATAATAATAATAATAATAATAATAATAATAATAATAATAATAATAATAATATCGGCAATGAACTAAGTAAGCAAAGTACGCAAACTATACTATGGCACGGCGCTTCGAGTCCACACATCACAAAACCACGGTGCGTGTGATGGCGACAAGCCATCAAACGGGCGGCTGTTCTTTAATAAATAAAAAGTGAAAATAAATAATAATTAAAGAAAAGAACCGCAGTAAGAACATCTATTCAGCCAGCTCGTTTACATCTCATTTTCACAAGTCGCTTTGCTCCTCCCGGTACTCGATGTTGATGCAGGGGAGCTTAAATTGGGAACCGTGAAAACGACATAGAAACACAGGAAAAAGACGTCGAGTATGCGCATTAAAGGAAAAGAAAAGGAAGAACAGAGTGGAAACACGGAGTATTGATTGAAAAACATGAACGAGAAAAGAATCTGAAGGGGAAAAAATAAACACAGCGTCACCAACGGGGAACCTAATCAGCCGAGTCTTTCGGGCAGAGTGGAGAGGTTTAAAAAAAAAATAAAAACGGGACAAGCTCAGCGGAGGACAAAAGCGAATGAGAGAGAACGTACGCATCACCGGATACGCGGAATCGCCCGGAAGGAAAATAAAATTTTAATTAGCCGGAGATCGCATTTTAATTATATCAACACAGGAGGCTTCGCCCAGGCTCGGCGGTCCCGGAGGCCTCGTACACGCCACCTTCATTAGCATGATCCGCGAGGAGGAGGACGTCCCGTGTTTACGTGAGAGATATCATTCGGGCGAGCTGGCGTTCACGTACAACGAGAGAGCGAGAGAGAGAGAGAGAAAATTTTTCGGCAGTGCTGTCCAATACGCGAAGTAAAGGCAGTGGGCAGGAACAAAAGGACCCGTTGCGTGCGGTTCGGTTGGCGAATACGCGGTGTTGTACCCGCTGCCGAATCCCTAGGTTGCGGGTTCGGTACCGCGCCGCAGTGACCGCATTCCCGACGAGTGCACCGCTGTTTTCCAGCCGTCTTTGCAGTGTTCGGGACAACGTGGAGAGAGAGAGAGAGAGAGAGAGAGAGAGAGAGAGAGAGAGAGAGAGAGAGAGAGAGACTGCAGGCGAGATCCCAGTTCTTTTCATGCGACCGTATTTCTCTATTAGACGCGCGTTCTGGTTTGTCGTGATTTGGTTTAGGAGAGGCAGCAGAGGCTTAAAACCGAGTTAGTGGTGCGTATTCCAGGCTTCAACCCTCCTGCAACTCATCCTCCTGCTCTTACTTAACCAGCGCTTACTTAACCACATACTTAACAAGCGCTAAAGAAAAAGAAAGATCAGTGGCGATTTAGCCTGCAAATGCGAGAGAAATTCGTTATGATTATATCGCACCGCTCTGAGCTGCCGGATGCACGATTTAAACCGCGTTCACCGCATTGAAAAGTGTTGTTCGGAGCTTACGCGACACGCGTTCTGCCTACAAGCTGCATCGTGTGTTACCTCTGGTTCTACTTCGCGACCGGCTTCCCCCACTTCACAAACAAATACTTAACGCATTAAAACAAAAGAAAGTTGCCTGCTACTAACTGCCGTAGCGACGGTTTAGCATTGGGCTTGAACTACTGGGACTGTGTTCTAATCCGGGTCCAAGTAACGCGGTCGCGACATGCGCCGATGAGCCAAAATTTCTTGCACCCTGAAAAGCTTTCAACACGGCTTGCACTACGGGGCCTGTAAACCTGCAATGGCCATTGCACAGGCATGACAATGCGCTGCCCGTAAAGAGCCATGTCGGTAAACTACACACCGTTTTCAGGTTTGAACACTGATAATGTTTCGCACTTTTAACATTTAACATTCTGAAAAGATCTAGGATAAAGGCCACGTGCGGTGAACATTATGTCTCGCAACTTTCGTCAGCGGGCCACAATTCTCAAAATTGACAAAATTCACCGGAATAATAAACAGATAAAAGTTTACTGATATAAAAGGCGGAGCGGCCAACTGGAGGAGGTTTGTCTCTGGCCTGCTACTCCACAAAAGGGATAAAAGATTACGGAAAAGCAGGGAAAGGAAGAAACGAGGTGACGAAGCAGAACTACAGGCAACGTTAGCGATCCGTCCAATGTGTGGGATACACACGCAGCGTACAGCTGATATACGCATGCCCGGAAGGCTTTGTCTTCAGCTTATTGGAGGCCGCTGTAACAAGCTGTAAAGCGTCTGAATGTCGCATATTTATTTATTTCACAATAGTGCAGGCCAATGTGGCCCAAGCAGGAGTGGAATTACAATGAAATGTGAAAAGAACAGCACAGAAATAGTTTCGAACAACATTCGCACGACAATATAATACATCGGTTTCACTAGGACGGTATGTATCACGCAGACACGTAAGAAGAACAGCACATAAATAATTTACAACAGTGCATGCACCAGAAATAATAACAGTTTGGTTAGGTTGATATTTAAGACAAGTGTAGTTGAAGGGCTTCGTCAAAATTTTCAGCCTCACAAACAAATTCAGGTAGACTGTTCCAATCCGAAACTGTGCCTAGGAAAAAAACTCTGCTTAAAAGCCTCTGTTTTGGCAAAAATTGGTTGTAGGGAGTGTTTGTGGGTGTTAAGTGTGGGTCTTCTTGCGATGGACTTTAAGTATGAAGGTACAGATATATTTATTTTTCCAGAGATTGGACGAACTTATTGAGGCCCAGAGAGTAGCGCAGTATGAAAGGCTTACACAGAGTTTGACGGGGAGACACATCTTAGATGACATCGGAATAACCTACGAAGCACAGCACGGAGTGCGGAGAGACATCCCAAGGAAAATATGGGAACATCTATCAATACCCCCAATCCCCAGAAACATGCACCCAGAGTTTCACCAAGATCGAAGAAACGCACGAGCGAGAGCTCTCCACAAAAAAAAAAAAAAAACAGAGAGAGAGAGAGGAAAGGGGAAAGGCAAGGAGGTTAACCAGAGGAGAAGATCCGGTTGGCTACCCTACACTGGGGAGAGAGGGGAGGGGGAGGTATAGTGGTAACAAAGTAGAGATAAGGAAAAGAAGGAGCGTAGACACACAATCACAATCGGTCACTGGCACCGAATACTGTCATCGCACAGCGCAGTGACACTTGCCGCTCTTCAAGGGTACAAAGAGGAGCCGATACCGTTATCAAGGACAGATGCCGCTCGAAAACTTCGAATTATCAGCCGTGACATCACGTTCTCCTTGTGGAACGCTGGAAGTTTTCACGACTACCGACTCCAGAATCTTGACTACCCTCTACGCCTTTGTATTCCAGCTGGACTCTGCCGTCGCGAAGCTACCCTGCTTTGTCGACTATGGCTAGGGGTGGCTTTCACCAAGTCTTTCGCTTACCGAATTGGATGGGCCGACGACGCCACGTGTGAGGACTGTGGTAACGAGGAGACTTTTCAGCACCTTCTTTGTGACTGTCCTCGATATAATTTGCAGAGACAATCACTCGCAACCGCGATAGCGCGCTTTAACCAAAGACCTCTCACAGAGGAACTTATTTTAAAATACCGCCATCACAAGCCATCGCAGCAGAGGGCGACGAGGGCACTGTTGCGGTTTTTGAGGGCGACAGAATTGGACAGGCGGCTGTAGCCTGAACAGATGTTGATAGTGAGAGCTCTCCACAAAAGATTCCGTAGTGCCAGGGACGTGGTCTATGTGGACGCGGCGGAGTACGCAAATGGACAGAGTATGTCGATAGTTGCTAAGAGTCTAGAGGGTGACTGCAGAGTTAGTGGGACGGTAAAAACATGGAAGGCAGAGGTGGCGGAGGAAGCTGCCTTAGCACTGGCAATAGCCTCCAAGGAAGCTAACATCGTAATAAGCGACTGCAAGACAGCCGTCAAGAACTATGCAAAAGGAAGAATCTCGCCGGAAGCACTGAGAGTTTTAAAAAACTTTCGTGAAGATCGCGACATTCACATTATATGGGCACCCGCACACTCCTCCCTTCCCGGGAACGAAATAGCGCACAACCTGGCTCGAGAACTGACAGGCCGAGCAGGTGACACGCAACAAATACTGGGAAGGGAGAGAGACCGGATGACCAGCTTTAACGAGATCACCAAACAATATAAATTGGGAAGGGCCCATTTCCCCCCGGCACACTCCTCGTTAAATAGACGGCAAGCGACGGCATGGCGCCTCTTACAAACAGATACATATCCGAACCCGGTGGCCTACCACCGCTACTATCCGGACCTTTACACGGATAGATGTAGATTCTGTGAAGAAAGGGCGGACCTACAACATATGGTTTGGGCTTGTCCTCGTACACCCATACAGAATAAAATAATTAAAACCAGAGAGCAGTGGGAGACCACGTTGCTCAGCTGTGCACCGGAAGACCAACTCAAGGCAATCCAGCAGGCCGAAGATGCCGCCAGGGCCCAAGGGCTCGAGGCCATCATTTAGGTAGAGGCCTAGGTCTCAAATCTGCTGTGCACAAATAAAGTTTATTCCTCCTCCTCCTCCAGACATAGTGTTATGCAAGAAGTTTAGTCGACTGATTTTTCTGCGTGCAGCTAGTGTGGGAATGTTATGCGCAATCATCAGCTTAGTTGGAGAATCCAGCCTTTTATATTTATTAAATATCAATCTGATTGCTTTCCTTTGCAGGCGTTCTAAGCAGTGTATATCTTTTTTTGTGTGGGGATCCCATACAACGGATGCATACTCCAATTTAGGTCTGACAAAGGCATTGTATGCTTGAAGCTTAACATTCACCGTTGCCTTTGTAAGCTTGCTTTTCAAACAAACATAGTTTGCGAAAAGATGTTGCGCAAATTGCAGAGATGTGCGCCCCCCATGCCATATCACTACAAAGAGTAATCCCTAAATACTTATATCGAGTTACTGCTTGAATGTTAGAGCCATGGATAGTGTAAGTGAACGGATTCGTTTTCCGCGTATAATTAATTGATGCTAATGTCTCCTACATGCAAATTACGCTGATAACGCATGAGCCATAGTACATAAACTGGGTGCCGAAATGATATGCACGAGCACTCTGGAAAAAAAAAAGGAGCATGTGCCACGTGATTTATTGGAAACGCCGCATCTGGTCGGTTTTATACAATTGCAAACGCCGCGGTTGAAACACCAAGCCTTGCTGCAAGTTACAAAGCGCCCCTAAAGAAGTAACGCGAACTGTCCTTTGCGTTGACAAATTACTCTATCTAATCTCGATTTCGTTACTACTTTTACAGAAAGACGTTTATTTCTTACAGAAGACAATGAGGGGCGAATGTCTACCCAAGTATACTACCTTCAATTTCGACACGTTTTCTTTTGCATTCGGGAACCTTTAGAATAGAAAGAGTTCTCCAAGTCTTACATGTAGTCTTTCGTTCCGATTAGCTTAGAATATACTTTGTTTCTTGTTAGTCGATAAATTACTGTCTAGACATCTGCAAGCGCTTTCAAAATCCGTGATGTCCCCCTTGGTTCGGGCACTAATCATATGCACCCACGTATCCCACGGTTATGCTTCACCATAAGCAAGCGCACGAAGGATTCCACACAAACACGGGACAAGACTTGCATTTCCCAACAATACGGAGAGGAAGGTAGAGAAAGAAAGAGAAAAAAAAAACGCGTAGTTTGAGACGGTGCGCCTTCGTACTTGCGTGCCTTCAATCATCCTACCCCCCCCCCTTTTTTTTTTCTTGTTTGCCGACATACGAGCTTTCGTTCTACATCGTTCAGGTTGTCTTTTCACTGCCCGATAGTTCCAACCATATACCACGCCAACTTTTGATCTTTCTGTCAGGCAAAACAAAGAAAGCGCCCACAACTCAACATGAACGACGCTGAGATGCGTATAAGGCGCACCATTAAACGGCCAGCTCCTCGACGCGCCCATATTGCACCGCGCGCATTTTTTTCCTTTCCTTTCTTGTACAACACATTTTTTTTTTGCCGAAATTTATATCCGTCCTGAGCGATTAGCAGTCGGAACAACGAAACTTACCAGTGCGTAATAACCGCTGACGTCTCTAGGCGGCTATTTCCCACGTGTTTCATAAAGGCTTTAAAAGTTCCAGGAATGCTTTCCACCTCCCATCCCCCTCCCCCACACGCTTCTTCTTTTTTTTTTTTAACCTCGTTTTGCTTTTGCGCTTCCCACAGACAGCGCTGTCCTTGCGTGACGTGGTTGTCTGGAAATGGATGTGCTTACGTAGGCAGAAGAAAACAGAGCGCTGAAAGCACTTGCAGACTTAAATTACGCTCACGAGCGTAGAAAAAAAAACAAACAAACTTGCAGCTCTGTCATTTACGCGCAGCGTGATGATAAACGACCAGGATCTGCTGGATGAACTCGGGCCTTAACTGGTCATGCAAGTATGACGGCGCACACGCGTGATAGTACGCTAGTCTATTTCTTGTTGACAAGTTATTGTGTTTTTTTTTCTACGACTCCTCTAACATTTTTCACGGTGGGTTGGTAAGCTAATGTACGGTAAGGTAAACGTAGGACACAGTATAACGTAATGTAAGGTAGGGAAAGTAAGCGAGGGAAGGGAAAGATAATGTAAGGTAAGGCAGAGTAAGGTAGGCTGCGTCAGTCGGGGTCCAAGTGAAGAGGTTGAAAGTAGCGTGTTTCAAATGCATCTACCAACGATATTATTAAAGTTAGACATTATGGAGATACAACTTGCATGTTAGACTATAACGGGCGGTTTCTTCTAGCTGCAGCAAAGCTTTAATTTAGAGCAGTATAAATAATGGTGACGTTTTTGCTACCACAAGGTCCCCAAACGGGCTCAAAACTGCTATAGTAATATCAATAACTGAAAATTCAATGAACGTAACTTTGTGTTCCTACACACACATCTGCGCAGATTACTGCTTACGCAGAAGCCGCAAATCTGGATTTGAATGGTGACTGCAACGTAATATTGGTTTGCGTTGCACTATTCAACATTTTGGTGCAACTACAAAAAAGAAGCGAGAGAAAAATATGAAAACAAGACTATATGCGGAACGATGCAGTCGTGACGCGTGTAATCAAACGGTATACAATTAAATGCGAGGGGCAGAATTGATTTGTCTTCATTTTACTTTTATGCAACGTGTAATCTCATTCAACGCTTGCGTATCGCGCAGGTCACAAATTTAACACACGTGAAGAAAATACACCGCTAAATGAGACGAGGACGAAAACAGCGATATGTACGCCTGTGCGTCGTACACGTTCTTCTCTTCGGCATCGCCCTTTCAGAGCTCTTTTTTTTCAAGTACGTAACAACCCGAACTCGCCACCCCCCCCCCCCCCCCCACACACACATCAAGCTCCTGCTGCCACAACTTTAACATCACGCAATGTTTAGAGTTACCCACAACCCCGTTCGCAGGCTGGTCAGAAACGCGTACACCAGTTCAGGCGGTCGCATGCTGTGAGACATCCGCACGGCGATGCCACGTGAACGTATGCGATGCAACACCGGTGTCTATGCACGGTGACGTATACGACCAACAACCAGCTACATTTGAGGATTCTGCCCTTCTTGTAGGGTCACACTGGCACACGGACATTTAACGGAGCATTGGCCCAGAGATAAAGAGCAACACACCCAGTGGTACCAAACACGGAATGGCTCAATCGATGAAAGGTCAAGGAGACCCAAGAAGCCGCTTAAGGTAATGCGCGGTTCAATTGAGCGGTCGGTGGACTTCTGAGATAGCATATCTGAACATTACGTGTTCAGGTATTATGTGGCAATATTTCCTTTTTTTTTGTATTACGACGCAGAACAGAAGTGTGATTACTCGCACGATATACTTTGGCGGTCGGCATACGGGTTTTATAAAAGATCATTTGTTCGTGCTCGCATTAGGACAGCATATAGACTGTGTATATCTATGCATGAATTTATCCGGCCAGGAAACGCCGAACGACATGTATTCCGGATGAGAAGGAAAGAAAGCTCCCGTTTAAAAGGCACAGAAAACTTTTTTATTAGTATGAACTGAATGGAGATGTTGGCACTATTGGTGTCGGCGACTCCTTCTCGAAAGGGAAGCAAAACAAAGGCAAAAAAAAAAAAAAGCGAGATACACTGACGACCCTAAAACACGTTGTGCCTATTTGTCTTGTTTGTGTCTTTCTTGAGCCGCCCATAAGGCTTTAGAGACACAAGTCATTTAAGCTCTGAGCCTTCGGCGAGACGCTTTAGCGTGCTGAATAATGTGTACACGTGACAAAAAAAAAAGTAGAAGAAGAAGAAGAAGAGGAATGAGGCCGAAACGAGTAGGGACTACAACTTAGCCGCTATAAAGTGACGTGTAGCGTGCGGTGACCCTTCACTCTAGATCAAGAGCAAATGTTCCTTGGGAGCACGAGAAAGTGAAAAGACGTACGCAAACGAAAGCATGTAAACAGCGGAAGAGGCGACATACACGTGGCGGTACTTCGCGTGTTCAAAGATATTTGTGTGATGCCTTGCCTCGGTTTTTCGATTCATACATGTTTGATGTTGAGATGAAGGAGCATCAAAGTCGGATCGTCCCTCCACAAACATGCTAATCCTCCTTCACTTTTCTCCCAGCGTTCTATTGTGCGACCTGCCGCTCAACATTCTTTTAAAGAAAAGAAAAACGGCTAAGCGTTTTCTGAAGGCACCGTCGCTCGCGATAATACGACATTCTTTTCTCCCCACCCTTTCCTTGAGGGGGGAGGGGGGAGGAGGGTTCGATATCACCTTCCAGCTTCATAACAGCCGAAGTGTTTATCTTCCAGAATCGGCTCAGGCCTTCAAGCAACAATGCCCTTTTGTTGCGGCCGCGACGTCGATAAAGCCTCCCCCCGGCACCCCTCGCAAACTAATGAACTACTTGCCCGAGACATCGCGCTCGAAATTCGCGAAAGAGAAACGGCGCTTCTTTTGACCCCTCCCCCTTCCCGTCCGTTTTCTCAATCACTCGGTGGCGCTCCCATCCCCCTTCCCGAAAGCGATTGCGGCAACGCTCTCCCACCCTAGCGGCAGCTGCGAGAACTTCGCGGTCGCGCAATCCGCCGTCGCCACACGGGCTTCCTTTGTTGAAAGCCGCATTGTAGGCCGCAGCGCTGCGGCGTAACTGCAGGGCGGGGGGGGGGGGGGGTGTGCGGAGGGGTAGTTAAGAAAAGCCGTGCAGGGAAGCGCGGCCGGGGATCAAACGCGAGGCCGGTGCGTATATAGCCAGCGACGGGAGGAGTCGCTGTTTACGCATGCTTTTATCCGAGGCAGCGGCGGCGACGCTCGGCAACACAGCTCCGCCTCGCGTGTACTCGCTCGTCCGCATCGTTTTAAGCCTCTTAGGCGAGCGTTCCGACCCCTTAACGGCGCGCACTTCGCGACGAAGGAAACGCCTGCCCGGCTGCTGCGGGGCGCGCGCTATAGGCGCGAACTATTTAGTGGAGTCCGTATTAGCGGCGGGTTCCACCGTCTCGAGGAGCTCCGGAGGCTTTTTATATTAGTGTTTTTTATTTAAGTTTCGTTCGTCTCTTGCTGTGGCGCGACTTTGAAGCAAGTGGCTCCTGGGAGCGAGCAGGTTCGAAAGGGTTAGGCTCGAGCGAGGAACGCATTGTTGCCCCGGGAAAGAAGCCCGCTCCCCATTTTTCCTCGCGCGGTTTTAGAATACAGCGGCGCACGGCCGCTTAAGCTTGCACGGAAACGCAGTTTTTTTTTTTTTTGAGCCTGACGTATTGTGTAAGCGTATAGGTGGCGAACCGGCGGCTCGCAAGTTGTTCGCCTACGAGAGAGAAGGACGACGCGGTGGAGAACGATGTCCTTGTGGCGCTTCTTTAATTATTTTTCCAATGGCGGAGGATGCGCGCATTCCGGAGTATGACAGTTACAATAGAGAGATTTAGCATGCACACATGCCGTCCTGCTGTTACCACTGCCGCGCTCGTGCAAATCGTAAGCTATACATGCTAGAAGTTTCTGGCGATTCAAACGTTGTGAAGGAGGAGGTCCCACGACGCACGAGTAAAACGGGGACGACCTTGTTGGAAACTGCTTGGAATTCTAATTGCGAATGACGTTAACCGAACAGTGCAGCTTAAATAGCGCTAGCAGTATACATGCGGACGGTGGATAAATTAATAACAAAAACAACGCATACATGGATAAAGTATTACGTTTCGTAAGCACATTTTAGAATACGTAAGTACATGAGTGTCATTTATTATTTCTGTTTCTTCATTTTTTTATTGTCCTCTTCTTTTTGTTTTCATTTCGAAGGAATCGGAAAGCGGCCACTAAGGTCAGGATTGAGCCAGCGAAGTCGACCTCAGCTGCGCGATGCCAAAGCCATTGGCATAGCAAGTGTTAGCATGTGATTAAAACTTTCCTGCCTTCATCTTCTAAGTGCTATCATCACCAGTGGGTGCGTAGTCAGTTCCTCCCTCTGGAAGGTTGCAAATTATGAGGGGTGCCTCATATGCAAGCCATATGAGGCACCCCATAATATGCATAATTCATGTGCTTTTTGGCAAACGTGTCGAAACACGCAATCGAAGGTTATCTTATCGAAGACTGTCTGGACACCAGATGGTGCACGGCGCATGTACGGCGGGACAAGAGGCCTGACGAAGAGGACAGACTTGTCATCTGTCCGGTTCGCCATGTTTAAGGCAAACCAACGATCCCAGCTGTAGAACTCTCCTGATCAACTGCATGGGTGTTTAGAACAGAGGAGAGAAGCGCTCTGTTCGGGACTCGCCGCTTACTCGACGGTGACATTTGAAAGGATGGTGAGCTCTTGAAAGCTTCAGCCTGTAATCTCAAGGGTTCAGCGTACGCGTTTTGCGTGAGCTCGGCGCAGTTCCCTAGGTGGTGGTGGTGGGGGTGGTGGTGATGTTGAAGCAGGCGGGGTTAGCCTGGCATGCATAGCCGGCAATTGTTCCGCCTGATCCTCCTTCGAGTTGAGATCAGGGGTGTGTCACCAGGTGTCGATGAGCCCCGTGTTTCGCAGGAAGGCTATCAGCAGTCGTTGCGCTCTCTTCCTGAATGCCGCGGGCCTTCCGGGGAAAACAACGTATTCAGAGGTCCTGTGCGTAAGACCGCTCTTTTGTAGGTTGTCGACCATCGCTTTTCTTTCTGTGTCAAACTGTGGGCATAGCCAAATGAAATGTTCGATGTTGCCTGTGTCAGCACAGAAAACACAGAGTGGGGAAGCGCGAAGCCCAGTCTTGAATAACCAAGCGCTCTGTTCGGGACTCGCCGCTTACTCGACGGTGACACTTGAAAGGATGGTGAGCTCTTGAAAGCTTCAGCCTATAATCTCAAGGGTTCTGCGTACGCGTTTTGTGTGAGCTCGGCGCAGTTCCCTAATGTTCTGTATTTGCGTGTATTTCTCGAAGTGCATATTACTAATGCTTCGTATGAATTTTAACGTCACTATGTATTTCGCGTCTTTTGCGCACTATTACTGTGGTTCACCAAACTTGTTTTTTTAAGCGACGCTGCGCCCCTTAAGGCTGGAGTGGCGTGTGACACACTCTTTTACCATTAGTCATGCGCCTTCAAGGATGCAGGTGCCACGGCCTTGTTACACACTCAGGCGACACAAACCTTAAGCCTTGTGTCCCCAGAAAAGTTTGTAAATTACGTGAAATAAATGAAGAAAGAAAGAAAGAAAGAAAGAAAGAAAGAAAGAAAGAAAGAAAGAAAGAAAGAAAGAAAGCGCGCATGCGCTTTCGAGGACGTATTAAGCCTGTTTCACATGCGAGCGAAAATGCTCGCGAATTCTGCCGCCGCGCCGCAGTAATCTGTCTCGTGCGGCGGCGGCACTAGCGACGGGAGCGGCGAGGTTCGGGCATGCTGGAATTTCGTCGCAGCGGCAGAGCGGCAGCACCGCTTCTGAACGGCCCGTCTCGACACGTGACCAGTGGAGGACTAGTGTGGGAAAGCCTGCGCATAGGAGGATGTTTATTTAATTGCTACACGTGGTACGGGCAACAAGCCAAGAGAGCTTTTCAACGAATTGATAATTGCTAAACGCAGGGTATGTATTTATAAAATAATGATTCGAGCGGCAGGGACAAAGCCATGCTTATATTGGTAGTCGCAAACTACCGAAACTGGCTGAAAGTCCCGTCTTTTTTGCCAGCAACATTGGTATTCGCAGCGGCGGAAAACGCGCGGCGGCAATGCATGTGAAACGAAACCTCGAGAAAAGCTTCGTAGCGCCGCGCCGCTGTTCGCTCCATTCGCTCAATCGCTTGCATGTGAAACAGGCTTTAGGCGCAACTAGGCAACACTAGGCCTGGTACACTTCTCGTATCGATCAGCCTGTTGGTCAGGTCACCTGCGGGACCAACAACGCCTAGTCCTTCTACAACGCGTCCTTTCTTTAGCCTGCTTCTGGGGAAGCCACACCAACGCGGAACAAGGACACAACCTGGGGACAAGAACTCGAGTGGGGCTTCCTTTAGATGGTGGCGGCGCTGTACTGGGGTGAAGATATCTGCCCAGCGGTCGATTTAGGCACCACTGGACTCCTTGAAGCCATTGGGCTCAGCGAGAGCAGGGGCAAAGTAAACATATCTGCAATAAGGATTAGTGAGAGGCGATAGGAAGATTGATGGCAGAAAAGTAGGGAAACGACAACAAACGGAGACGTAAAAAAAAAACAAAGTTCGCAATAGGGGGTCAGAAAATTTGGTTATGGGAATTCATCGTAGGTTCTTTTTTTTTTCGTTCTTTAAGCTAGGTAGGACATTAGGCAGTATAACAGCAAGAGATTCGTGGCGCAACGTACCGCCCCGTTACAAAGGGGACGCTCATAACATCCGTCCGTCCGTCCGTCCATCCATCCATGCATCCATCCATCCATGCATCCATCCATCCATGCATCCATCCTATGGTGGCTAGAAGCAAGGGGCTGATGTCGAGGACACGGATCAACGCATACCGCGTGCACTGGTGTAGCGCGTCAAGCCTAAGTGGAGCGAACCGCGCTACGGCGACGTCATGGCGCGGAGTATAGAGGAACGGAGAGAAGGGGGGGTTCTCGGGTTATAGGGCTTCGAAATCGGATTGCGATACGGGCTCGGCGGAGGGTGTCTCGTACGTCCACTTTACGTTCATCCGATTGCCTCGCTCTAAACCGCTCGTACGTCGGGCCGACAGTTCTTTTTTTTTTTTAACTATCTTTTTTTTCTATTTCTCTGTGCGTCGAGTCCTTAGTTTCCAATAGTCTCCGGTTCTGTCCGTCTTCCCGGTAAAGTATTTAGAGCGAATCTAGGCCAGCACAGAGTTAAGCCGCGGAAGTCGAACCAGCACTCGGAATCATATGGGAAGCGGTTACGCTTTCCCGAACCTCTGATGGCAAACTGCCCACCGAGATGTTCGAGAGGGTCAGTCTCTCATGAGACAGACGTTCGGTCGGGCCCTACAAGAAGCTAGCATTTGGTGCAGAAATTAAGCGGACGAATAAAAACATGTGCGCTTTACACAACCCTCAAACACGCCGCAGACATAATCGCGAAAGTCCGCTTGTCGGCCGTACATGCTTACGCTGTTCTAAACATTGGCGCTTCAGTTTCCAAACAAGTTATCGATTCTCGCCCATTTCTTCAAAAAAAAAAAAAAAATTGACTCGCGATCCCGGCCCTGCCGGAACTGGATGTCCAGCGAACCTCTTGCAAACCACCACTACAGCTGCAGAGGATGGTAAGCGATGCTTTGTTGCTTTAGGGCATTCGTAGTAATGGTAATTTTGACAGCGAGCCAGCCGCCTATTGTGGAGGAGGACATACATACGGAGTTGCCATCTGTCGGAAGCGCCTCCCTTGCGTAGTATGAGGGATCACGTGGAGCGCTTCTCCGAGGTTTCGCTTACGGCGCTCAATAAAAACACCACGCGGCAGCCCTCCTGGACATTTGTATTCTCAAAACAAGGGAAGGCTTTGCTGTCGAAACAATAACCTTGGGCAAACTGAAAGCATGCAGTAGTTTACAGACGCTATCTCTTTACCGAATACGTACAGTGAACGCCACTGCGCGCTGGAGTCTCCCGAATCGGCTTCTTGCGGGAAAAGTAAGCAAACGCGGATAGCAAATTAGGTGAAATATGTTCGTATAGGGGGCTGTCTGTATAACCAAATGGAGCATAACAGAACGAAGCCTCAATGCAACGATCGCACGGGTTCACAGTGACCAAGTGTGCGGCTGTATGCATGTCCGTTGTAAGATACACGACCGTTTCCTGAGCCGACTTCGAGTTCACCAGACCACATCGAATCGCACCATAGCTAATTAAGGAGCGCAGAAGCACGGATACCACATTCCTGAGGCGCGGCACGTGCAAACAAGTTGGCGGACCCCACTTCGTGTGCCGCAGGTGGAGCTATTCACGGCTTGCCTCTTCACGAAAGTGAAGCGAGAGCCTGGCACTGTTGCAGGTAAAGTGGGTCCCGAAGCAAGACGGCTGTAATGCACCGTGAAAACCTGGCAGCTTCGCCCCCATCCGCCTATTGTATTGGCGCATTGCAAGTCAGCAAGGCAAGACCCTCTCCGCCGGGTGTGACACCATCGCACGGGCGCCTACCATTGGCCGAAAATGACGACACTTGAGCGCGCTCGCCGATTCACCGAAAATGGCGTCATCTGAGCGGGCTCGCCCATTGGCCGAACGTGACGTGTCTTCGAAACACCGAAGGACTTAAAAGACACAGACCGGGAGCAGCAAGAGAGCATTCATAGAGCATTGCTTCATTGATCTCTTTCGAGCTTGTCCCGGGCCGCAGCGTCCGAGTTGCTGCCGGCCCGTAATGATTCTAAGACTGCTAATAAATGCTCACTGTAAATAATGTAAATAAACCTCCCAAGTTTTTCATCCCGAAGTCCTCCTCAACTCCTACACCGTGCACAATGTTTCGCTTTCTCTGCGTGCGCGTTTTCGCACCGTGCCGTGAGCTTTAGGCCGCAGCATATGAGCATTCGACAGTACACAAGCAACCACTTGCGCGGACGCTATCAGAGCTGTTCAGAAGCAATTTCGTTATAGAGACTTCGACGCCTACGGCGACTGTGATGTGCCGTCGCGAGGATTCAATGTTTTTTCTTTCTTCTAAGTTTTTGGACGTTTCAATCAAGTTGCGTCAAACTGTATGTTTATCGGTCTTCTTGGCGTGTGATTTTCCGCTGCTTCTTTTTTCGTAATCTAGTGCAATAATGCATAACACAAACATGACCATATGCCATGCCTTCTTTTAATGTGCTTATTACCGCGCCCTTTCCATTCCAGTGAGCTTGCCAGTATCTAGCATCAACAAGTTCATAGACCAAGTCGTCATGACATTAGTCGGGCAGCGGGCGCGGGCGAGCCTTTCTGTGCGAGTTTTTTGCAACTCACCGAACGTCGCAGTGTTGGCGCCGTAGCAGAAAGCTTCCTCGCGCTGTGCTTCTGCATACCCGAGTTGTAGCCGATGGCTGTTTGCAGGTTAAAAGTTTCGCGAGCCAAGCTTCACGCAGCTTCTTGTCCTGCGGCTAAGCGTGAATAAGGCTGACACCGGGCTCCGTTGCGTACGTCCGGCACTGCGGTACTGAGCAGCAGCCTACCATGCAGCACGACTCCAAAGGCAGCCACTACCTATTGTAGTGCTTTCAAATCTTGTCAAGCAGACATCCAAGCCGGCAAAGCCTCACCACTTAATCAGAACCGCAGTGCAATTGGGGCTTTACACTTTCGTTTTCATCTCGCTTCGGCGCTTCCGAAGCAGCCGACACGGCAGCTGTGTCCACGCGATCCCTCGTACCACGTCACGCCGACGGTGGCGCCAGCTTTTCCAGTGCTGGAGATCGCCCCCAATTGCGGTGCTGCAACAACTTTGACATAAACTGCTAGACTGGTTTATATAATAGAGTATACGCTCGTACGAAAGGCTAGGGACGTCACCCGCCACATCAAAAGCTGCCGTCGCCGTGGCAGCTTGCGTAAAAGTAATCTCAGTAACTGTAATTTAAACGTGAGCGGGGAGCGCTACGTGCTTCGCATTGTTATCAGGAGCGCAATATCATCAATTATGCGGTTCGGATCCTTGTTTTGTGCTTGTTCTTTATTGAAACGTATGCTGTTCTATAAGTAGTGTGCGTGAGTCCAAAGAAGGTACGCACTGTTCGCTTCCCTTTCCTGAGCACTTGAAGCCTCTGCCTTACGGGGGTATCGGGGGATCGTAGAATTGGCTCGCACGGAAACAGAATTTATTATTTGTAATAAGTGAAGGGCCACGGCTCCTGGCCCTTCACTGCCACCGGGATCGGCCCATATTTTTGGTTAAAGGACGCGGACGCGAAAAATGCCGATCAACAAGAGGCTAGAAGCTTCGCTGTAAATGACATGCGCAGCCTAACAGCAAAATTTTGCTGCCCCTCACCCCTAAGAAAAATGTAGAATTGAACTCTCTCTGCAGCCGATGCGACGAATGCATTAAAAAAATTAAATTATGGGGGTTTTACATGTCAAAACCACTTTGTGATTGTGAGGCACGCCGTAGTGGAGGACTCCGGAAGTTTCGACCACCTGGGATTCTTTAACGTGCACCGAAATCTAAGTACACGAGGGTTTTCGCATTTCGCCTGCATCGAAATGCGGCCGCCGTGGCCGGGATTCGATCCCGCGGCCTCGTGCTCAGCAGCCCAACACCATAGCCACTGAGCAACCACTGCGGGTGACGAATTTATTTCACATCACTCCAACAGCTGCCTTCACTCGACGTCACGTAAGAGGGAAGTAACACAAGTGGGATGACGCTGTCATTCCCGTTTTCCGTTTGACTCTTTCGTGGTCAAATGTCGTCAAATGTTGTTAAATGTGGTGAAATGTGGTGAAATGTGGTGAAATGTGGTGAAATGTTGTTAAATACGGTGAAATGTGGTGAAATGTGGTGAAATGTGGTGAAATGTGGTCAAATGTGGTCAAATGTGGTCAAATGTGATCCCACTGTGTCCTGTTGGCCCTGGAGGTTGTACGCCGAGAGTAAATGCAATTCTAGAAAAAGTTAGAGCTCAGCAGTTAGCCAGTCGTTCTGCCGCGCTTTCGCTTACGCTACCAAATTTGTTTCAAACACAACATTGGAGCATATGGTGTACACAAACGTTTTAGAGGTTGTCTTTCAAAAAGACTAGCGCAGATTTTGGCCGTAAAGCTTTAGCTGTGTCATGCTGTGAAGAGATAAAGGACAAGGCAAGGTGAATGAATACGGCAGCGTTACCAATAGCTGAAGGTGCCGCATTCATCGAGATACAAATCGTGCGCGTGGAAGGCTAGAATGATAAAGAGCACGTGGTCGGAACGAGTGTTACATAATCGGATACACACTATGCTGGCGTCAAAAACAAAACTTGAGGCCGCGGTTTCGATCACGGCCGCGGATGCCGACCTTCAAACGAGGCAAAATGCAAAAAAAAAAAAAAAAACTCTTGCACCTACATTTAGGTGCCCGTCACAGGAACCCAGGTGGTCGAAGTTATTCCGAAGTCCCTCACTACGCATTACAATAAGATCGTAGAATTGGCTCGCACGGAAACAGAATTTATTATTTGTAATAAGTGAAAACCACTAAGGCACTCTAAGGTAGTGCTTAACCACTTTGCCGAAACACAAATTTGCCCTAGTTCTGTTCGGCAACGACCCATGATAATAATATTTGGGGTTTTACGTGCCAAAACCACTTTCTGATTATGAGGCACGCCGTAGTGGAGGACTCCGGAAATTTTGACCACCTGGGGTTCTTTAACGTGCACCTAAATCTAAGCACACGGGTGTTTTCGCATTTCGCCCCCATCGAAATGCGGCCGCCGTGGCCGGGATTCGATCCCGCGACCTCGTGCTCAGCAGCCCAACACCATAGCCACTGAGCAACCACGGCGGGTAACGACCCATGATGAGCACAGCAATTTGGGAAAGAAAAAAAAAAACACAGTGACACATCTCACTAAAAGAAAGGCAATGGTTATTGCCTAAATACGCGGCTGATCAGTTTTAAGTTTTCAAAAATTTTTTAAATATCGCCTGTTGCAGACAACGTAATTCTAATTCACATGGATTACTCAGATAGGCAGACACTACGTGCACGACAAATAAAAACACATATTCAAGTGATTTAGGTTCACTGATTAACTCGCTAATTAATTACTTTACAGCACGTTGCAATCTACGAATTTTAGCTGGTGCGTTAGTAAGGTGTATTCATTTGGAATTAATTTCCAGAATGACGCCAGGTTAGAAATGTGCGCCATAAAACTCGTCGCAAGAAATGTACAGTTGTCCCACTTACTTCTTCAACCGAATGCTCTTTTATGCATTGAAACACAAAAGTAACTGCAACGCATATGTATTCCGTACCACACTTTAGGAAATATCTCGAAGCTGGCATCACCGTGTAGATTTATTTAAAGTGGATGCGTTTTCCAATCTCAGCGGCTAGAATTCGTAAATAGCAATACGTGCGGTAAAGTAATTAATTAGGAAGTTATTTAGTGAATTTGCCTCAATTAGTTGATGATGCGTTTCGATTCATTGTGAAAAAAAAAGCCCTCCTCTCTGAATACTTCAGCTCAAGGAACGGAATTACGCTGGCTGCCACAGGTGATGTTTCTTTAAGCATTCTGTAAAACTTGAAAGCGATCACCCGGTAGTATGGTTTTACAGTATTTTGGAGGCCTAAACAGAGAATATTGTAGGCGATGAGGACGACCTTACTTGTGTCGAGAAGAGTTGTTGTTGAGAAGATGGTGGAGTCCGATTTGAGACGCTGCCCCTGTCGCTGTAAATGAGTTCACGTGTCGGAAAAAAGAAAAGCACTGACGATCGCCGATATTACTTTTTCTCTACAACGTGAACGCGAGTTTTCCGTTCAGGCCGCCTGAGTCCGGTGTGAGGGCCATTGCGACAGCATCCGCCCCCCGCTGCCGTCTCAATGAAAGAGCTCATTTCTAATTCCATTTCCGCGTTTCTCTCTGCTGCCTCCTACAGATTCGAGAATTGCCCGGCAGTAAAGCGCCTACTCCTGGACCTCATTACCTGCTCTTGATGCTCCGTAGCGGAGAGTCAGGAGTCGGCAGGACAAGACAAACGAAGGCGCCACTGATAACTAGTGAAGACTACACATTCATTGGTTGAAGAGTTACCCCTCCCCCCCCCCTCGGCGTCATTTCCTTTTTTTCCATATACTTGAGAATAATTTTAGCACGGATACGAGTGAAAAGCTAATACTGCGTTGGATCTAAGAATAAGGCTCGTTAGAAAATGTGCGTTTTGAGAGAAATGGTGTCTCTGCTGTTGGTCTCTCCGGTTTCGCTTTGGCGCATATCTCAATGAACTTAAAGGCTGGACGGGAAAAATTTTTTTCCGTTTCCAGTTTCTGTCGCATATATAGCTTGAAAAAGCCGACGATTCGGCAAAAAGAAAAAAAAATATCCCTCACTCACATGTCTCGCTCGGTCGTTCACCCGCTCCACTTTTGCTAAACTCTCTCCTTAATTCTTAATTAATTAAGAAGGAAAAAGCGATCTTGAAGCAGATGGCGAGAGACCATTCGTCTCGTCGGGAAGCTGTTGCGGCCGTTAGAAAGCGACGTTCCCGACGCAGCCGGACTTCAAAGAACGCTGACAACTCTATGACGAGTACGCCCCATCCGACATCACCTCCTCCTCTGCCCCGTAGGCCTGGGGCAATCCATTCTAAATCGGACAAGGCCATGGCGGAGAACAATACAACTTGGTCCTCACTACTAAAGCAACAGCCAAAGCCAGAACAGCGGAAGTCACAACCGAAGCCACAGCTGATGCCGCAGCCGATGCCACAGTCGGTGGTACGGCCGATGTCACAGCCGGAGGAGATGCCACAGCCGGAGGAGATGCCACAGCCGGAGGCGATACCGCAGCTGATGCCACAACCGGAGGCGATGCCGCAGCTGATGCCACAAACAGAGCCGGAGCCACGTCAAGTGATACAGTTGCGCACGGCTGTAGAGCGAACAGCGCGAGTTCCTGACAAATTGCCTGAAGAAGACCGGCAAGTCGTTATGATGCTCCGGTCTCTGATGAATGCCCTTCGAATACTCTTAAATAACCTGCACACTCCGTCAGCGCGAAGTGCAATGCAAGTGCTAGATGCTCTCAATTCAGTACTTGCAACTCTTGAGTAAGCATCATGGCTCACGCGCATCATTATATTCGCACTGAAGTCAGAACGGCTGGGGTTTAGCTTAAAAATATACTGCCACACACTGCAACGTACTGCTGACGCCCACCGGATCCTTGGTATTCACTGGTACCTTCAACGTGCATCACCAGCTATGAACGTATCGACGGAGCACTTGCTTTGACTTGACTGATTTCCAAGCACTTTGCTACGTGCACAGACAGTGTTCCCTCTATCCCGCTTTCCTCTTTCTGTTCCCCCTTTCCCTTCCCCCAGTGTAGGGTAGCAAACCGGACGCTCGTCTGGTTGACCTCCCTGCCTTTCCTCTCTTTGCTATCTCTCTCTCTCTCTCTCCTTCCTCGTCTCAGTATTTTACTCGCTAGCACATAAGCTTAATTTTTCATGAGCCAACCATTCAGTTACTACCTCCAGCTCACCCGCCGACTCACTCATGTCCTCACTCCTCAACACACAACCACTTGTTCATTATTTCTCACTTTCGTTCCCTCTCTCTCTCTCTCTCTCACACACACACACACACACACACACACACACACACACACACACACACACACACACACACACACACACACACACACACACACACACACACACACACACACACACACACACACACACACACACACACGTGAGGTTCAACGTCACGAAACTGCACAGCGGGCTATGGGTTATGCGGCCGTGTCGGCGAGTACGGAACACTTTCAAAACATGCTTTCTTTTTTTTTTAACCGCCACATATTTGCATGCCCTCCCCATCGAAATGCGGCCGCCGCAGCCAGGGATTCCAACTTGGGACCTAGTGCTCAGCAACACTGCATGGACATAATGGGCACTACACAACCGCTGCGGCTCTGGATGCCGACAGATGCTGTGATCGTCATTTTGCATATCTTTTTAGTACCATAAAACAGCCTTTTTCTTCTTCCTGTTCACTCACGCTCCGGCTCACTGGTCGCTCCTTGTCACTAATTCGCACTCGCTCATTCTCCGTTATTGATACCCATTCATGCAGTTTTTATTTTATTTTTATTTTATTTTTTGTAATTCACACCTCATCTAATCTTTGTAATCCCCACTTCGTTATTCATTCTCACCCACTCAGTCGGTCACTGTACCTTCATTCATTCACTCGTTCATTCGTTCCTTCATTCGTCCAATGATTCGTTTGATTTTCGTAAGCCCTTCCCACACCTACTTAATGCATTCTCTCACTTGTTTAATGAAATGAGATATCTTCAATCTAACTATGAAAACGGGTGAACATTTGATTGAGGATAGGTCAGTCGCCTCTGACCCAGCGGCCACTTGCCCACTGGATGGAACGGTGAGACCGACACATCCAGCGCGAAGCGCCGAGCCCCTAAAACTCTCAATCATTAGTCAACGTGGACTCGCCTCGACAGCGAGTGCTACCGTTTGCCCTCGACGTACTGCGTCCCTGTTGCCCTCGCCAGCGAAAGAAGAAAAAAGATAACAGTCTACTGCAGCTTAAAATGACGCCGGAGACGTGGAGATATAACTAATACGACATTTCGTTTCAGCCGTACCGCTTGTTTCGTCGCGCACTCCCGCATGCACGACTTATATCCTTCCTGAAAAGGCAAAGGACGAGAGGCGTACAAAAGGTATTCAATAACGGAAAAAGACAACGCAACGTACTGCCCGTGCTTTCTCACTAATGTGGGCCAAAGATCAAAGGTACACTCGAAAGGTAGACACCGTATGCATAAAACGTGGCTTCTCTGGGGACTTATGAGATGAAAGAAACATAGCCTCATTTGCCATTTCTACGGCCCTCTTCGTATTTGCTGAGCTGAGCGTATAACGTTCGTTCCCCTGTTACAAGTATTTATTTTTCCCTCAGTGCCTCGCGAAAAAGAGAGTCATCCCTCTTGAAAGTTGGCCAATATAAGTTCACGCGGGCCCCTCTCGATCACGGTAAAACTGGGTTCGGATGAAATTGCTCGATCGCAATTGACTCCTTAGCGCTAGCTGCTCAACGAGCCAGTCAAGATCAAGAAGTTGAATTCTGGATCGGGCTCGATCGCGCTCCAATATGTCCCGCGTAACTGGGGCATTATAATGTCGATCAGCTAAGTGAGCAGACATTGATCGAAGTGCTTGCAAAGCCAACAAACGCAAGCGGCACGTTTCTATACTACACATATTTCTGAATTGGGCACAATATGTTCCATTAACCAGATTCACTACGCGTACCAAAACATAGATCAGCGCTAAGTTTGTCTAGACTTGATTGTTTTTAGGAGAACCGCCCTCCTGGGACCGACAAGAAAAAGAAAAAAAAGGGAAGAAGAGAAATATGCCCAGGACTTTACGATGGCGTTATATTGCCTAAACCGAAAAAAAAAGAAAAACTGGATGTCGTTTACCACCACAACAGGGAGCATCGCCTATAGCTAATCAGCGCACGCCCGACTCACCGATAAAGGAAGCAGGATTCGAGCGAAGACAGAGCATCGAAGAGACGACATCGCGTTGGGGGTCACAGGGCGTTGAATCGATAATCGATCGAGAGAGAGATTCAATTTAGCTGGCACCGGCTAAAGAGGTATAGCTAGGCGCAGACGGAGCGGTAGGCTAGCCGAAAAACGCTGCAGAGAAGCAGCAGCTGCGACACGTTTGGCGAGAGAGTTTCAGGTCGAAGCGCAGGGCCCCCGAAAATAAACACGCGATGAGATTCAATCGACTATCACTGGAAACTCTATTGAGGATGATGCAAACTCAGTAGAAGCGCACCAGCATTCTTAGGTAAGAGGGTGGACAAGAAGGGGGTGCAGCAAGTTATACACGGTAAAGGATTGCCAAACGGGGCATTAGGGCTGGGACACAAAGTAGTTTCACCGCTGGCTTGTTCAAAGAGACCCTGTCGTCTTACGTCAGCGGCCGCTCCCCCCCCCTCCCCCCCTCCCTGGGCCCATTTTGATCTCTGTGCAACGCGAGACAACGGGTCCATTTCGTGGCGTTTATGAGAATGTAGTTCTGTTAATCACTTTACATAGATTACAGCGGAATGTTCTGGAGTGTCATACATGCGTTATTGTAAAGGTGAAAAAATCTACAAGACAGGGAAGGGGGGGGGGGGGGGGTAAGAAACGGAATACCCTGGAAAAATAAAACAGTGAATTGCCCGGAAACACAAGTCCGTTGCAGTTGAATGTTCGCGTACGCACGGCAGTAGAGCTCCGCTTATATCCCGTACACTATCCTTGAGGAAGCGAGGCGTACTAATCTTACGCAAAGATTTGCAGAGTTCAGCACGATTACGGCGCATATGAACGCGTTCACTGCAATAGCTGCGGCCTCGCATGTGGGACCCCACGAATCGTCTGAACAACAATACATAAAACAATACACAAGACCTTCCTCGCCCCGCTGCAGTAACGCTTGCTGTGGCCAGCGAAATCGGTGCACTTAGGTCACTGTTCTCCAAATCTTGCGCGGTGCAGCGCACTCCGCACAAGCTGCCCGAACGCGAATGTTGAATGGCATCTGATTTTCCCACAAGCTAAGCAGTCATGCGAGCGAAAAGGCGTGAAACGGTTCGTCATGACATGGCGGAACAGGAAGGAAATCGCATGCTGTAAGAACTTAATCAGTCAGGTTGGGGTTCCAATACTGACTAGGTTAGTTTAGCTTCTACTTTCTAGGCTTTACTGTGATGGACGAATTAAATTATACAGATACAGTTCTCTGCGACGGCTATGCAGCTGAAGGACATTTACGATCAAGATGACTGTCAGCCAGGTTCATGTCCGCTAATAATTGGGTGTATAGCTTCTCGTTTCGATAGCGTTTAGCTTGATGGAGTGCTGCATTATATGATGACATTTAGGTTTGTATGAAGTGTATGTACTGTTAGCTTTCCTGTTGCTGGTTACGAGCACTTGGTAGTCGATCGAATTGTTGTATATAGATCTGCACATAACAGCGTTATGCTGATTGTAATAAATGCCACGTTAGAAAAAAAAAAGGAAACGTTACGCCGCTCCCAACCACACACTGCCCCAGAGACAGGAGATTTATACTCAGTGGCCGTTACAGGCAACGACTTGCTTTTCTTCAAAGGTTGGAAGCTGAGTAGGAGGAAGTGGACTGGGCGATGGCGATGACGACAGGGGAACGACGACGGCGGAACAACCAAAGCGTTAAGGAAAGGGCGGACACTCACATACAGGTAAACACACTAATGAATGAATGAATGAATGAATGAATGAATGAATGAATGAATGAATGAATGAATGAATGAATGAATGAACGAACGAATGAATGAATGAATGACGTTTAATGGCGCAAGGGCCAGGTATGGCCAACGAGCGCCATGCCCGTGGTAATGAGTTCGCAAGGTGGGTATGAGTTCTACGAAGTTGATGTGACATGGCTGTAAAGGGGCCTTACGAATGGTCGCTCTAAAGTGCGTAAAGTCTACGTCTAATAAGATTATGGCGATGACACTAAATGTGGGTGTCGTGTAGTTATTAAAGGTCACACAAACACTGTTACTGAAACGAAAACAGTGGCCACACCTACGCCGGTCTGGCCAACGCTAGGCTGTACACCCTATGGCACCATCAATGTCAATACGACGCCGGCGGCGCCGAGATTTGGTGCGAGAAACGACTGCGATCGCATCGCACCAATTTCTCGAAGGAAAGTAAAAACCACACACACAAAAAAAGAAGAAAGAAACAGAAAGGCTCGCGGAAGATATGAAAACCAACGTTGCTGTTGCAGATGTGCACACGAAGCACGTATGTTTTCATCGCGGCGAGATGACATTGAGAACAACAAGCCTAGGCAAAAGAACAAGGTCCTCTATGTTAGGCTTGCTTTTATCTTTATTCCAGGTAAGTGAGGACATTGGCCCCTGTCACGGCTCATTGAAAACCGAGCGAAAAGTAGAGAGAAAACACCAACGGGTGAGACGAAGAAAAAAGATGTGGTCAGCAACGCACAGAACAATAGAAGAGACGCGACAGGAACGAAAAAGAAAGAAAGAAAGAAAGAAAGAAAGAAAGAAACTGCGATATCGAAGCGCCTGCGGGAAATGTGGGATAAGAAGCTTCGAAGAAAGAGAAAAGCGAACGTCACGAAACGTCCGACGGCCGGAAAGGCATCACGACTTCAGAGCACGTCAGGGTCAGGCGCCTGACGACGTTTTGGCACGGCATCCGGAGAAGCGCGGTACGAATACCGCATGCTGTCGCGTGATAGACGCACTAGTGCAATGACCGCCACGCGAACTGTGTGCGACATCTGCGCACGTTGATTGATTGATTGATTGATTGATTGATTGATTGATTGATTGATTGATTGATTGATTGATTGATTGATTGATTGATTGATTGATTGATTGAAATTAACGTCCCGGGAGATGCCTTGGATGGAGTGTTCCGGATTAACGTCGGTCACTTGCGGTTCTTCAACGTGTGCCTAAATCGAAGTAAGCCTAGATCTGTGTACCTGCCGGTGCATACAACAGTCATGCGGATGTGTTGAAGTCCACACAGTCCCGTCAAATTGAATTCTGCGGTTTTGCGCGCCAGCACCACGATCTCATGAGGCAAAACGAGTGGTGGACTGCGGATTAATTTTGACCACCTGCGGTTCATTAACGTGCATCTAAATTTGAATACGCGAGCCTTCATCGCACAAGGTCACGTGCACCCGATGGTGCTTACGCTGACTATACCATGTCTATGTCTCCGTGTTTACAGTCATAGACAGCGAAAAGCCAGCTGGAAAGTCGGGCTGTTAAAAAAATTAAATTATGGGGTTTTCACGCGCCAAAGCCACGATCTGACCGTGAGACACGCCATAGCGGGTAACTCCTGAAATTTCGACCACCTGGGAATCTTAAACGTGCACCTAAATCTAAGTACACGGTTGTTTTCGAATTTCGCCCCCATCGAAATGCGGCCGCCGCGGCCGGGATTCAATCCCGGGACCTCGTGCTTACCAGTCCAACACCATAGCCACGACGAAGCCGCGGACTGTAACAGAAGTTTATAAAAAAACAACGAAACACGCAGGCACGGACAAAGAGAAGAGATTGCAGTCAAACTCGACACGATTACATAGAGCTAGAGGCACGCGGCACGGACTCGTAGTTCACGCGGTGGGTCATTCTCTGCTCTCATTGACGCTCTGTGCTTACCGTGCATCTGTATCCTATGTATCACTCTCGCAGGCAACACAATGGTACTATCACAAAGCCTGCAAAAGATGTGAGGCTTGTGGGGATGTGCGACTCACGCGCGCCCCAGATATCTTGTTTTCCCCCATCTCCTGCAATCCCGCTTCGCCGCGTGGCCTGCGTGACGCCCGCGGCGGTCGATGTGGTTGAAGCGCAGCGCGAGAGATGGCGCGAGTGTTGCGCTGCTACCGGCAGGGTTACTTGGGGGCGCAGGGGAGAAGAGGTTTTCCCGGCGGGTCGGCGAACAGCGTGGACATCCCGCGCGCCGCCGACCCATGCTTCCGCGAGACCGCCTCGCGTGGCCGCCTCGGAACGCGCCACCGTCCGCGTGACCGTACACGCGAATGACCAGGCGTTGGGATCCAGCATGGGGCGAACATATCCGCTCGCTTTCCGGTCGCGGTGAGTCGGACTTCTAGATTTGTCGCGCGCCCATCGGCGTGTTTTGTGGATAGCAACTCGGCTAGCAGGCATTGATCTATGAAAGGTGCAATAAATGCCCTTGTGACTGTGTGCACTACTGTGTTGTCGTTCCTTTGTCCCAAGAGCACGGGTGAGAGAACCCCAAAGGCTTCACCGACGTCGACGCGGACGCCGAAGGTGAGGCTCGTGTATTTGCTTAAGTTTCCCAAGATTGCGCCTGACTCCGGGCCCTGCTTGTGTTACTGCGACAACATTCCGAGCCTACCTCTCTCACTTTGGTGCCAGTATCTTTCCTCCTTTCTGACATGCATCAACTTGCTGCGAGCCCGCTCCACAGGTGCATGCCCGACTGATAAAAGTCAGTAGGCGCGCTCATCTGACTGAACAAAGAAAATCGCGAGTGTTACGCCTGAAATACATACGCAACCGCGCCGTAGTTCATTCGAAATCAGGTATGCTGAGCCGTAAGTCTGCAGTGCCAGTGGTACACAATTGGATGCGGTTGGGAGGCCACGTTTAGCGAATCTTTCTCTCCGAGACGCCCAAAGGCGTAGACTCTCAGATGTGGGGTGGCGATGTGGCTACTGGGTGAACTAATGAATAAAGAGACAATCAGACATCCACCCGTTCGTAGCATTATTGCTATACAAAGGAATCCCATACGGGTTCCTCGAAAGAAAAGCCTCATAGTTGAAGAAAAATTCGTCCTGGTCCGGGACTGGAACCCGGGACCACCGCCTTTCTGGGGCAGCCGCTCTACAATCTGAGCTAACCAGGCGGCTAGCAGACGGCAGGGCTTAGTCGAATTTGTCGACAACACGAAGCAAAGGCAAGTGTTTTACGTAGTAGTTCTGCGGAAACCCGCAAGGTGGAGAGAAGTAATGAATAAAGAGAAAATCAGACATCCACCCGTTCGTAGCAATATTGCTACAAAGGAAACCCATACGGGTTCCTCGAAAGAAAAGCCTCATAGGTGAACTAATGCGATTAGCATTCTTAGCCTGCGTCTCCTACTACAGATTGCGATTAAAGGCGTCTTCAGCAATACAGCGTGTGACTACGTTCTTTGAATGACATTCGCATTAACGGCCACAGTCACACGGAGATGGAATGTGCCGGAATTTTCATTTTACCTCGTGAGAATAAGCGGCGTAGCTGTCAGATGGCTGGGACGCTTCTTTAGGAAACACGTGAAGTGCAAAAATGTCGGAATGCGACCGCCCCCGTCCTAGAACTGAACCCTCAAATCAATCAATAAATCAATCAATCAATCAATCAATCAAACGATCAATCAATTTCTATTCGAGCTTTACCGTACAAAAAATATACGTAAGGATGACGAACTTGTCATGCAACTCGGGTACATCATGAATCAATAAAGTGGGCCCATTCGCGACACGCTGGTATCTGTCATACTGCTATGCGCGAGGCAGGTGTGGAATATATGAAAGACGCAGACCACTGCAACAAAACGGCGGACCCGCAACCACAAAGTGCGTAAACACGAAAAGCGGATTAGACGCAAACAAACAAACAATATATATATATATATATATATATATATATATATATATATATATATATATATATATATATATATATATATATATATATATATATATACACACACATATATGAAGGAGCCTGTTCGACGCCGTTAGCCTGCCTCCGTTTAAGAAGAGCAGTAGAGAGACGCAGATATTATCGCAAGACTCCATACAAAAGAAAGAAAGAAAGAAAGAAAGAAAGAAAGAAAGAAAGAAAGAAAGAAAGAAAGAAAGGAAGAAAGAAAGGAAGAAAGAAAGAAAGAAAGAAAGGAGAAGAGCCTTGTAAGAGAGGCTGAATAGGAAATAACCAGCAGTCAGAGCATGGGGCAGGAAGCGGTGCAGAAAGCGTAGAAAGTATACAGCAAGTAAAGAATAAGTAACTTCCGGAAAAGAGGAAACGGAAGCTCATAGCTTCCTCTTTCCGGAATGCCACCTTTCCGTATTGGCTCACGGCCGAGCCATTCTTGTCCATCCCACGCACCTCCCACCCTTCATCTTACTCCTGCGCCCTGGGACCGCGTCGCTTCTGTTGCTCCCATCTTCCCAGTCTTTTTGTCTCTTATCTCGCGCTCTCTTTCTTTCTCTGCGGCTCCTTCGATGCTCGTTGCACCTTGCTCTCCAAGAAAGTGTTCCGGCGGGTAGACGAAGGCACTGATTCTCCATTCTTTCTTCGGTGCCACCGAGCAATCCCTTCTCATCTCTGTCTATTCGTTCGCCACACTTCGCTGTGTGCCGTCTCGAGTTTTCGGACGTTCCCGAGGAAAACCTCCGCAGACATTTCCTATGACGCCAGCAGACGACGCTCTGCAGTAGCTCCCGTCGTCTGCTTCGGCGTCTGCCGAGTGCCACGGTATCTTCGGGTGACATTCACCGAGACATATGCACAGACATTTCGCGAAGTGCACATTCTCATGCGCAAAAAAGAGACGTCTTTTTGCATGCCTGGGTTTCTCCTCAGTACATTCTCTCCTAAAGTGTTTCACTGAAATTGGGGCGAACAGGGCAACCGGTGCCTCGGGAAACATTACACTCGGCTTATGATGACGAATGCCATTAACATCATCTTTGAAATGAGGCCGTGACGAAACGCCAAGTAGCCTGATTGAGGTAATAAGCCATGGTAAATGGCATTGCATAATGAAAAGGATAGAGGATCAACGAAACACGAAACAAGAGCACCTGTTCAACTTCGTACCGCCTGTTATCTTGAAGCTGTACAACAATAGTCTGATCAAATGCAAGTTGAACGCATGCGCACATGTCCTGTGGTGTTTTGCTTGTCCATCTTATACGTGGTGCTGGTGAAGATAGATCGTTACTTACTATCCCAATATACAACCTTAATGATCGAATGAAGTTATGCTGTATATATTTGAGTTTAGCATTTTTCCTCTCTCTCACTAGCCTTCTATCTCTTCATTAGAAACTCTATCTCTACATTGCACAGTTAGTAATGCCTTTAATGCACCTGGCTCTATGGATCTTTTATCTGCATTTTTTTTTCACCAATACTCTACAAGTCTCTTGCTTATCTCGACTGCTGACCGGTTAATGAATTAATGTACTTTGAATCCCAGCGCTTCCGGAACGTGGACTTTCCACATGGTTCTTGCTGGATGAATATCTTGGCGCTTAGTCACTTACGGATCTATGTTGCAGCGGACACATGCCTCCCCCCTATGGGAGAATTTGCTCCAAAATGTTATAACCTCCAGATAAACAGGCTCTAGCTTGAAATAGCAAGGCACAGCCCTTTGTGGTATCGCACAGATTTTTCTCTATTCACATCTTTCTTTTCGTTTTGGTAAGTCTCCGTGAACGTGATTGCTTCCATTCCTTGCATCCGAGTCACCGGCTGTTTCTCTCACTTTCATTTTGACGATTTTCAATTACCTTAGCACTTGTTAGCCAAATTCACTGACCCCTTCTTGCATTACGTGTTCACACGTGAGAGGTAATTTGTTTGCGCACGTTAGCCGCCAATTTCTTTTATGCACGTTCGTGAGCGATCCTTCAAAAACCTAGACTTTGCTCTGCGCTTACCCGACTCCGTCTGTCATTGCTGCGGCGTCCACCGAATGCTGTGCCAATTACGCCCAAGACCACATAACGACATCAACGACACCTCAAGCGGCTACGTATGCCATGATAACCCCGCCTGCTCCACCACCACATCTCAAGTGTGGCATCGCACACCTAGTGAGCGCTGCGCAACATTTGCCCAGGCTGGTGTTCACCACCGAAATCTCCGCAGTGGCGCAAAGCGCCGCACCGGGCATTTCGAAGCCAATGTCGACGTTACACCTTTAAGCGTTCTTAGAGTTCTTTCCGAGATGCGGGACTAATTTTACGATAGAACACTCGTCTGCCACACATCTCTTGCAACTTCGGTTGCCGGCTAGGGCGGTTCCTATATTTAGTTCACCATGCGGCTGGTGTCGTGCGGGTAAGCCATGCTTTGAGCACGTTCCAAAGACTTTTAAAGAAAACGAGCAATTTCGTGCTGATAGCCGTTCGCTACCACAAACAAAACGTACAGGCAATCAACCGACACTTCTGTAAGCATCACGCGTCCCGAGTGTCATCACGTCTCGAGCAGATGTCCTCACCAGTAAATGCGGTTCTTGACCTGTTGTGACAGTCCAGCTCTTTCACGGTCTTCTCGCAGCGATAAAAGGCGCGCTGTCGCAAAGCACAAACAAACACCGCTGACCAGCAAAGAACACACGCACAGCTCCGACAGGCGAAAAACTCACTGGCAGGACCCGCGAACAAATCACGTACGGCACACGTTAGCAGCAGCAAAGAACAATATCGAGCGACCGCACGGAACTATACGGCAACGGCGAAACGTGGACAAAACGCAGCGAATACCACGGAACCAGATGCTTGAACAGTGTTTCCGGCAAACAACGGTCCGCTTCCAGACCATCGGCACATATAGGTATACAATCGTTCATAGAGTTCGTTTTTCAGCCCGAAAAAAAATACGCGTGCGACATAAATGGCGCGTGGCAAGCGAAAGGAATAGCACAAAAGCATTATCGACGTGGAGTCACGTCCAGTCAGATGCCCAACGCAGCAACGTCTTCCAGTCGAAAGGCCATTTGTCCCAGATGTCGGCTTCCACCCTCCCAACTCGACGAGTCTGGCCGAATCGCTCGCGGCTGCTCGTCGCACAGCCATTTTCTTAGTTTTTCGCAATCGTTGCCTGCCTCACTCCTGGGCCTTCTCTTCTGCGAAAACGACCGTTCCAAGTGGACCGAAAAAGCTGCCGAAGAATAATAATAACAATAGAGAAGAGTGTCTCACTGAGAAGGTGCAGAAAGGGGAGTTAAGGAGCGCGATCGTGTGCGAGCTTCAAGTCGCGAACCACCGCGAAGAAAGAAGACAGAAAAAGACGTGTCCTCCGAGATTCCCCACGGTTGTCATCTGCAATCACCGAACGTGACGCCGCCTGCTAACGACAGAGCGCAGAGAGCCAAGCCAAGGACGATTGTCGTGGCACGCGGGGGTGCGTCCTCGCTCTAAATGGCTCCGACGTGGTCACCTATGGCTCGCATCCATGCCAGGTTTCTGCTGCTACGCAGAAACGATTGCTCTGTCCTGGGGGCCTTACTGTCACGTGGTCGTGACGGCATGCTGGCGGGGAGGCAGACGAACTGCGCAAACGTGAACGTCTTGTGCGGCGAACTTCTGGTACGTGACATACGAAGCAGACGTAGCACCTCTTCCTGTTTTAGTACTTGTTAAAAGTGAGCCATCGCACCCCAGAACACTGATACAGTAGTTAAATGACGAGTAGTTAAATAAAGTCGAATATGGAATTAAAGAGGCCGTAGCCCAGCTTCACAGCAGGGGCTGGTAAGGCTTTTTGAGCTATCGCCAAGACTCTTTTGGTTTGCAGATGTAGTCGTTGATACCTTAGAAAAAAAGGGTTATTAGTACGCTGTTCAACTCAAAACGTAATCGCCAGGATGTGCAAACAGCACGTGTCAATTAAATATGGCGCTCGGCTACGGACGCGCCCGTTACTCGGACACTCGGTTTCGGCGAGGGCACGCACACTCTGTATCGGCGCCTTTTATCGGTCGCCAAGTCCGAACGCCAACCACGAAACCGGGAGAGAGAGGCAAGTAAAGCTATTCGCTTCGTTGGACCATTTACGAGCTGTCGAACTCTACGGGCCTTACGGAGTGCGTGAATTGCATACAGTGCCAACACGACACAAGAAGGCAGACATTGATTCTTGGGTTTCAACATCTCACGAGAGAGAGAGAGAGAGAGAGAGAGAGAGAGAGAGAGAGAGAGAGAGAGAGAGAGAGAGAGAGAGAGAGAGAGAGAGGTGAATAGAAAGACAGGGAGGTTAACCGGAGGTAGTAACCGGTTGGTTGCCCTGCAGGGGAGGAAGGAGTAGGTGATACAATACGAGCGACACAGCGGAAAATGGAGATGCTGCAGCAGAAGGTTTCGGAACGATTTTTCATCACCTGCAGTTGTTTTGCATGTGCCGGGAACTCGATAGGGAATTTTCGCAGCCCACCTCGTGACCTTACGGGCAGCAGCTGAGTGCCGTGAGCAGTAACCCGTCGCGGCGGGTGAAATACAAACGGCGGACACAACCGCGTCGTTAAAGGCGAAGGCTGCGCTGATAGCGTTCGCCATTTTTGTCGTGCTGTAACGGCCGACGTGGTCGCAGTGGAAGTGTGACGGCAAGCATCGCGTGGTGTCGTCGCAACACTCCGAACAGGTGAGCGGCAGCGCAAAAGAAGAGAGAATACAAAAAAAAAGAGCGCGGATGCGTAATGAAACAAACAAAGAGAAAGAGAGCTTGTGCAGAAACCATCGACGATAATTGCCAATGTTAGCGAAAAGCATAGGAGGAAGGAATGTGCGAACGAGCGAGCGAGCGAAAGAGCGAGGAACAGAGCGATCGAACGCTTTCCTTGCCGAGCCCGACCACCAACGCGCAACGAGAACGGCCGAAAGAGCCAAAGAAAGCTAGTCGCCTTAAAACAAAGAAAGTAGCCTCAGGCCCGGACTGCCAAGCAGTGCCGAAAAGACGTCAACAAGAAAGTCGACCAGGCGGCGTCAAGCTCGCACGAGAACAAACAATCCTCCCGTCCTAACCGGCCTTCTAACCCTGCTTGTGATCTCCGCCCCTACTTCAGCATCCACTCCCGCCGGGACAGCAAATCCACCTCGCAAGGACAACAAACGTCTTCGTTGTTGTTGTTTTCCCGTGTTCTCCACGCTGTGCGCGAACAACCGCCGCCTCCCCCGTCGTGACCGTGTTGACTCGCGATCTGCCGACCCGCAAAGCCCGTCGGCAAAGCCAGAACTCTCGGCTGAGCCGAGGGTTATATTGTTTCCTGAAAAGCTCCGCGTTAACCCTCGCCCTTTTGCTCTGTAGGCACACGTCGACTACGGAAAATAAACAGGAAGAATTGCGAAGGGGGGGGGGGGGATTTGCTTGGCTGAGCCATCTCATACCTCCGTGGAACGCTGCACTGTTCTGTAATGCACGTTACTTTCTGCGCGCACATAGAGCGCCACGCGCCTGCTGACAGCAGGTGGGCTTGCGTGCCGGCTTTCTTCCGCGCTCAACTGCTTTCAGCGCAGCTCGCGTCGCTATTCCCACGCACGTCCTACAAGACGCGGCCGACTTTCTGAAGAAAGAGAACTGGACTTCATTATACCCTACGCCATTATTAAAGATCGCTTTGGGCAGATAGCAATATTAAACTTATTGAACTGGGTTACTCAAAGAGGCGCAGATTACTTGCACTAGAAATGAAGAAATTACAATAGACTAACTAACAAGAAGTCATGACTAACGAACTTTTTTATTTATTACCTTACGGCAAATATACGAAATGCGGCCCGGGAGTGCTCAAGGCGTATCCACTTGGAACGAACACCCGCCGTGGTTGGTTAGTGGCGATGAGTGTTGGGCTGCTGAGCACGAGGTCGCGGGATCGAATCCCGACCACGCCGGCCGCATTTCAATGGGGGCCGAAATGCGAAAAACACCGCTGTACTTAAATTTAGGTGGACGTTGAAGAAACTCAGGTGGTCCAAATTACTCCGGAGTCCCACACTACGGCGTGATTCATAATTAGATCGTGGTTTTAACACGTAAAAACCCCATAGTAATTTTTTTTTACTTGGGACGAATCTTGAGGAATATTCATTTAAGAAGTGTGCGACCAGATACATGGTCATTCCAGTTATTTTTGTTTCCCATTGAATAAAAGAGCGCTTTGTTAATGAAGTAAGCGGCACAAGAGTGGATTTTCAGTGGAAGTTTCGCTGCCAGAACCTCGAAACTTGTGTGACCCTCACAATTTGTTCGAAGTAGATATGACTTGCAAACTAACCGGTTTCAATCTCATAAATTCCAATTTCTGTCAACATTTAATTAAAAAGCTGCTCAGTGAAATTTTGCCGATTATACGCATCTGCATTTCAATTTCTCGTCCGAGTAATGTCCACCGCTTCGAGTAATCGTGCTCAAGAACTACAACTTAGGCAATCTGCCAGTGGCAATTTTCAAAAATTCTTTATGGTCCGAAAAAAAAAGAAAGAAAGAAAAAAGCACCCCGTGTTTTGTCCCGCGTACCTTGTTATGCTTGCGCACCTTGACACTAGACCATTGTCCCTCGACACGATTTTCAAGTGCCGCCGACAGAAGACATCGCAGGTGAAGGCAACGAAGGGACTACTTCGGTTTTTGAGAGAGACGGGATTGGACAAGCGGCTGTGACAGTGATAACACGTACCATGCCAGATTGATGGACTCCAACGGACGATGTGTGTGTGCTGTGCTATGTGCTCTCTCTCCCTCTCCCCCTTCCCCATCTTTCATCTCCCCCATCCCTCTCCCATGTGTAGGGTAGCAAACCGGTTAAGCTAAACTGGCTAACCTCCCTGCCTTTCCTTCTCCACTTCTTCCTTCCTTCCTTCCTTCCTTCCTTCTTTGCAGGTGATAGTAATTTTTTTCCCTCTTATCAAGTTATCGATCGGCAGAAGACGGTCCTCTACTGTATCTGAAATATCTTAAATGATGTCGCTTACTCTACACCGAAAGAGTATAATGTCTTAATCTGAAAGCGTACTCGACGCAAACAGCGTATTTGCTATAAAACGAGCACCAGCGATTGCTCTGAAATGTACAACGAGTCATGCATAAATAGCCTGACCTGTTAATCCTCGTTCAAAGTGTGCCCTTATTTAAATCCTGAAACTTTCAAGGTGTGGAAGAAATAAAGAAAGCAGTGGTAAGGCAGGCTCCGTCATGTCCTCGCACTACGGAAACTCGACTTGTAAAGCTCCGCATTTCATGCAAATACAGAGGGGACGCGCTTCATCGTGTTCCCTGAGAGATACAACAAAGGAAGCATCCCGAATCATGCCTTGACACCCGACAGTACGAGGGCAATAAAGTTGAAACGAAGAAACTGGAGCACAACGAGTCATCGGATGTCTCTTGTGCTCCCTTTTGAAAGTTCGTCTTTCATCAATAAAAGATCAATCAATCAATCAATCAATCAATCAATCAATGACAACAAGCATCGTGCGAAAGGCAAAAAAGGGGAAACCCGCAAAGACAAGGCTTAGGCATTGTGTTTAACCAATCAATGTATTATGCCTTAAGCCTAACCGAAAGGTGCGTGATAGGCAGGCAGGTAAAGCCCCCGTGAGACAGGAGTGACCAACGTGTTCAATCAATCAATCAATCAATCAATCAATCAATCAATCAATCAATCAATCAATCAATCAATCAATCAATCCTTATTTCGATACAAGGTGCGCGTCAAATGCAGGACGGTGAAACCGAAATACGTCAGGAGCAACCGCTGGGCTCGACCAATAACCAATCAATGAACCAATCAATAAATCATTCAATCAATCTCAGAATCGAGCAATCGCTTGAAAAGCAGACAGGCCGAGAGCCCAGGTATGTCAGGAGGGCGCGTTCATATGCGCGTCGATTCCCGAGGTTACGTAACTACGCTCTATTTGCTGTAGAACGCTTACACAACTGCCTCGTGTAAACGTTTCGCGCACCCAACGAAAGCAAGCGCTCTGTGCACGCAAAAGACGCCATAGCCCCCATGGCTGAGTCTCGCTGCCCGGTGCTCTGAACCAGCGGCGCAAGTGCCACGAGAGGAGCAAAAACTGCGGCATGTCAAGCGCGACGTCCCCTTGGCACGCCATGCGTAATATTTCAGCGAGCAGCTATTTGTATAGCGTGTTCTATTCGGGGCACGCTAGAAATTCGGCCCCAGTCACTCGACATCTTCTGCAGCAGCCCCGCCCACCCTTACGGTAAGATCATTAGGACAGAAAAGGAAGGGTTAATGTCGCCATTACCGCTGTCTAAATGTCCTCTGAGAAGCAGGACGAAAAAAAAAAGTAACAGGCATGGTACAGAGCTGTCCGAGACCGTTTCCAGAGGTACTGCAGTCACGCAAAGCTGGCCACGACCTAAATATAACCGAGATTCGATTGTACCGTTCCCATTCTCTCTTTCTGCGACAAGTGTTGAAAGTGGGAAACAGAGTTTGCTGCCACCAACCCGAAGAAGTAAAAAATTCGGTGGCGATTTATTTAGCAGCAAATGCGAGAGGTATGCGTAAGCATTTCGAAGCGCCTCTATGAGGTCCCGGATCCATGATTTAAACCACGCTCACCCCATTGCAAACTGTTGTTCAGGACATCACGGCCTCCCTTTTCGAAGAGCGAAGTGAAACTGACGGTCGTCTGAAGCAGACAACCGTCGCCTGTACTATATATATATATATATATATATGTGTGTGTGTGTGTGTGTGTGTGTCCGGCCGGCTTGGCCGGCAGCCGAGTGACCGGCTTCCCACACTTTCTTCTACTTTAACGCTCCTAGTGTTGGCGCTTTAGAAAAAAGTTACAAAATGTTAAATAGAAACTATAGGAGCATGATTCTCAAAGTCAAGCGTAGTTCCCTGGTAGACCTGCAACGATATGTTTTTGAGATCACTTATTGTTTAGCGTTAGTAGTTAATGCTACGAGGCTTGTAGGTGTCGTGACGTTGCCCTCCCTATAGCATTCCAGCGTTACAAACCAAGTTATATCCTTTGAAAGTACACGTACCCAGCATTGGTATCAAGATCGGCCGACCGAGTCATCACCTTTGACTACACAGTCTCAAGAGATCGGCCGACTTTGAGGAACACGGCTCCAAGATAGGCCCGGTTTTGTTTGATTACGCTGTCTTTGGAAATGACTCTGTTCAACCAGTCAGACAGCCGTCTACGAACGGTGGGCGGAAGAGCAAAAGAAAGCTACGCTTTAAAAACAATCGAAGAGAATTGTTGAAGCGAAGCTTCTCATTTTGCCGCTGCCTTGGCCGCTCCCCCACCTACGTGAACTTCCCCGTCTTTTGCCCAATGCAGCTTCCCGTGCTGCGTCCCTCTTCGCGGATCGACGAACCACCCCATTTCCAGCAATCGCTTTTAAGGCGTAAGCCTTTAGTGGCTCATTAGCGTCCGTGCACAGTCCGTGGTGGACGCAGGAAAGCGGTGATCACCGGCGAGGGAAGCAAGGAGATAGGCGCCATGCCAGTAGCGCTGTGCGAGTGGGCGAGTGGGAGAGCGCGGACATGCGCGTGGGGGTGCGCGCACATCGGCGACAAACCTTGCAACCATATGTCATTGCATCCCTTGCTTGCGGCCACGGCGGCGTCCGTTCGCAGAACAGTTCAGACAACAGCAACAGAGGCATTCATAGATGGGCTATCGCAGTTTAGCTAAGCAAAGTCCCCATAGCTTCTTGCGTTGCGCGAAGTGCCAACCTAGAGTGTTGGCCTAACACAAGCCACTGAGGCAACTCAGGCGCGTACCGTGCCAGATGATGTCATCAGACATGACGTCATCACTGACGCAGCATGTAAATGGGCGCCGCGGCCAACACTTAGCCAACACGTATTCTCCCCATCTCCTCCGGACGCCCGCCACGACTTCCTCTCCCCAGACAATGCACTTCACCTCCTTTCGAAATTTTCTGCTCTTTACACTCCAACCGCAAGAGCATCAAAACAATCTTGGATCTTTAGAAAAGGAAGGCGAAAAGAGGTGTTTTCATAAACTAAATGCTAACAAAATCTATAATTAACCAGTCGATTATACAGGGTGTTTCAGCGAACACTTTCAAAAAATCTTTAAACCTTGCCTGTGGCAGATGTCACAATTCTAGTTCGTGAGCTTGGACTATTCGAAGCAGCGCACAATATCTGCAAAAGAAATTGAGATGCAGAACCCACTAATTAATCCGCAAAGTTCGGGAATTTATATATCGAAACTGATGTCTTGAGAACTCGTTCCAAGTGGATCCGCCTTGCGAAGTCCACTGCTAGAATTTGTAAATTGCAATATGGGTCATAAGATAATTAGCTAATAGTTAATTATTGAATTCCCGTTAATTAGTCGATTTTGCATTTCAAATGTTTGTGCAAGTAGTATCCGCCGCTTCGAGTAGACCGGCTCACAAACTAGAATTGAGCCATCTGCCACAGGCAGTCAGTCAGTCAGTCAAGAACTTCAGTGAGGTCCTGAGGAGTTTTAAGCCGTTAGAGATCCCATGCGGGGAGCTCCTCGGGCCGAAACCGTAGGCGACGCCCAAGTCGACTTTTAAAAAATTTTGAAAGTGTTCGCTGAAACACCCAGCATATGAACTCCATGGGTGCTTCCCGCGCGCCCGCTAAACCTTTGCCAGAGCCGCAGCTGGGCTTTTGTGGCTATTGGAGCGCATAACGCTCGAGTCGCAGTGTCCCACCAAATTGCTTTCAACAGCCTTTCTGCGAGACCTCCGTCTTGTAACAGGCTTTAGAGTAGCGCGAACAAACTGGCGTTTCTTTATCGAAAGAAGCGTGGCAGTAGAGGTTGCACTCAGTGGTGTCGTCCTGACCGCCGAATAAGTAGCACGAGACACCGTCGACAGTAATCGAAATCAGAGGTTGGGAAACGCGTCCTGATGGCAACGCGAGCGAGGAAGTGAGGAGAGGACAAGTTCCATGCAGTGTCCGCGCGGGAAACGACCACTTGTCACCCGTACCGTCCGCTGCCTCCCCCCCCCCCTCTCACAGCGACGACGTTCCTGATGTCACGAGGACGTCGTCGTCCAAGGCGTCGCACCATACGTCAGCGCGGGCACCAGCGGTGTGAAACCAGCCACTGCTATCCGGTCATTCATCTTGAAGGAGACACGAAAGAACACGTTCTCCCGCAAGTAGAAGGGGGGCACGCGCTAAGGGTGAGGTTCGAAAGAGGCCCGCCACGCTGCTGCTATCGTGCTCGTGAGGAGCGCGTCTTGTCTTAGTTGTCCGTGCGAAAATGCAATCATAAAAACGAGCCGAGAAGAAAGCCAAGACGGATCGACAAAGCGACGCACTTTCGCCAGCGTTCCCCCCCCTCCCCCTTCATCCTTCTCTCACTTCCTCTATACGCCTTCGTGCGGTTTCATTTAGCGCCTTTTCCGTGTTCCCGTTTCATTCTGCCATTGGAGCCGTCCTCCGTGGATTACTTTCCCACATTGTCTCCTCTCATTTGCTGTGCCTGGCGCCTTCCTGATTAATGGTTCCCGTTCACAACGCCCAGGGGCCTGCAGAGTATAGGAAACCAAGCGTACGGAATGCCTACATCGGCCATTTTGGTGGCTTTTCCCGCTTAGAAGAAAAGAAAAAAAAAAACCTTTTTTGAGGGGGAAATAAGCGTCAACTAGCGAACATAGAGCTGCAGATGTGGCGAAAGAATATACAGCGTTGACCTGCATAAACTTGTGTCTGTATGCGTGTGCGTGCATCTGTTTCAGCCGGCAGTTCTTTTGATGAGGCCGACAATACTTGCACGAGAAACCACACACTACAAGCTTGGCTCTCCAGCAACACTTAAACAATTCTTTTCTTTTTGTAGCAATTTAGTCCAGGGCACACATCGCAAATGCAGAATTCAAGGTGAGATGCAAAATGAAGTCACATATGTACATTTCCCAAAGCCACGGCGTTGATCACCAGTTTAGGAATATACGTCGTCAAATGTTGCGACCAAATGCATCGCCGCTGTACTTAAGAGTGATGAAGAGTATAAGAAAAATGGCGTGCTGGTAACCAGGCTCGAACTGCCATTAGCTGTAGATGTAATAATAATAATATTTGGGGTTTTACGTGCCAAAACCACTTTCTGATTATGAGGCACGCCGTAGTGGAGGACTCCGGTAATTTTGACCACCTGGGGTTCTTTAACGTGCACCTAAATCTAAGCACACGGGTGTTTTCGCATTTCGCCCCCATCGAAATGCGGCCGCCGTGGCCGGGATTCGATCCCGCGACCTCGTGCTCAGCAGCCCAACACCATAGCCACTGAGCAACCACGGCGGGTAGCTGTAGATGTACTGGCTAAGATTTGGAATCATACGGTGCTTCAACTTGGTGGGTGGGAGGCCTTGTAATCGAGCTTGAACACGCCCGCAGGCGACACGGACACGCATACACGTTCGACGAAACTCGATCGTGGCCAGTGAGAATTGCAAAAGAACGTGCCTGCGGAGTAGCATACGAAACAAGAACGGGGGGGGGGGGGGGGGCGGGGTATGGATCGCAGATCGTCGGCGTTGCCGCAACCCCGGGTCCGGAGATTAATGGAAGTTATTAATGGACAATGGCGGACGGAGGGGTGGGGTGGGGGAGGGGGGGTCGTTCTGCGTCTGTTACAGTCACACTAATCCGGGTGCGGAGTAATATAGGGGTGCCACGCGCAGCTAGAGCAGCCAACACGACCAGCACCGTAAAAATCAGGGAGGAGAGGTGAAGACGCAATTAGGCTTCGCAAGACGTCTCTTGCTGCTCCGGTGTCGCAGTGGTAGCGCATGGGTCTTGCAGCGGGTGGCTCTGTCGGGTGTGTCGTTCTGCTGCCGAGAAAGAAACGCCGTGGGGTTCGACTCCTGTCATATCTTATTTAAAAAAAAAAGACGACCTAAAAGAAAGAAAGAAAGACAGTTTAGGTGTCGCGGATTTCAGTGCTTTCTTTCTTTTTTTTTTTTTTGGCACGAACTGAAAAATATTTGCATCCTTAAAAGTAAGAAAAAAAGGTGTAAGGGAGTGAATTATAGACACATTTACACAATCTTTTTTCTTCATTTTTTAAGGGTGCAACTAATTTTGCAATGTATGGGATCGTTCACGTTCAACGAAAGCTTTTGCAGCTTCGTAAGTTCCGTCCTAGGGTCCTTTACAATGCAATGTGGAACGTTTTGAGAGATAGGAATTACTAGGCGCTAGCAGACGCCCTCGATATCCATGACATCACGGTAGGCTGATGCAGGAATTTCAACTTGGCGTGGCCACCCCCACCGCCCCCCAACTTTCTTTTTTTTTTCGTTATTGAGATTTTCTTTTATCTCGCTTACCAGGACACTTCGCACGGTAAGAGCAGGTTTTTCAGAATTGTAGGAATATACCTTAGTATTACAGTGCAAGGTACGTTCTTTACCTATTTCTCTTTCTTTTTAAGTGTCCCGCTGAAGAAACCTCGGAAGTTTCGGGAGACACATCTTGCTGCCGCTCTAACGGGACGTAAGTCTAAAGAAGTAAGATGTTCACTAACGCCATTACTCTAATTATTGAAGCTTGTTCTTGTTTTTCTTGCAAATGAAGTGCGCCCGGGCACAAAATTATTCTGTAATGACGTGATTCGAGTAAACTTTGTAAGCACATTTTTGTAAGCCTTCGAAAAAAAAAAAGAAACAGGAACACACTGTAGGAGCGCCCTAGAATTGTTCTTCATTGGTTTTTCCAGCAATAGCTATTTCATTTTGCGAGCGATATTCGCTTGAGGTACCCTGAACTACTGTTGCAAACGAACGATAGATTCATTGAGGGATTCATTTTCTGTCTCTTTAAAAATTATGGAATGGGATGTCGCCAACAGAACTGCCCTGTTCCAATTATACGCAGCGTCCACAAGAACAACACAGCAAACTATGCAGAAACTCCACTGGAGTTGTCTAAGTATACGTAAGCAAACCCCCAAAGTTCAGTTGGCTCCCCTCGAAATTTCAAGTCGGCGCATCCCAAAATTTAAGTTGGCCGAACCCCAAGTTTAAGTTTGCCCAACGCCAAGTTTCAGTTGGCCGCACACCAAATTTCATGTTGGCGGAAGCCCAAATTTCAAGTTGCCCACCCCCAAGTTTCAAGTTCGCCCACCCCAAATTTCATTCGGCCCACTTAGTTGGCTCATCCCTACTACAGGCTTCCCCGTGCGTTTTCCATGGAGCCCTAGGTATCCCTACTGGTATGCGCAAATATGATCTATGGGTATCCTTTCTGATCATTATTTTTGGAAGGGGGGAGGTTTCAACTGTTCTTTATCGCTTGGGAAGCTAGAAATCATCTACATTTACACTATCATCCCGATTAAGTGTCACAACTTCGTAAACTACGCCTTCTTGTACAGATACAACGCATTACACTTCTCGCGTGAAAGACCTTGCTGGGGTACACGCCAAAGAATGCTTACGGGTTCACATCGTCGCAGCCAGTACCAATACTGTAGTCGAACAATGAGCAAAGGAAGGGAAATGTACATCCTTAATTATTGTAATGGGACCCAGGTGAGATGTCATCCGTATCATATCGGTCCCGGATACACTGTAACGACGCGTCCCGCGCGATCGAGAAACGCGCAGCCCGCGTAGCAATCAATAGGCTTTCTTTTACTTCACCACTTTTCACGCTATATTTGGAATTGCACCGGTACAGAAGTGTATAGGACCCTAAACGAGATGGAATGGACCACTGTGTCCCGGACAACACGCTTGCAAACCATCGTGGGCCGTCAATTGGAGTACGACCTAAGCGGTTTCATGGTTCGGGCGGTCGGGCGGGCGGAGTGGCGTTTTTATATTGTATAACAATATTGCGATTCAACGCACGCGTTACAATCTATGTGAGTTTCAAAGAATGCGGGACAATTACCGCCTTTGCAGGAAACTACGTGTGTGCAAGTGACAAGGGGCTTCGTAAGTGAACATTATATTCACGAACAACGCCGACATTATGCCGATGCCCTGGAAGAATTGTGAATGCGACCGAGATCGCATTTGGCGAACATCGCAAAGGATCGGGGGCGGGGGCGGGGGCAGAACTATGGCCAATATTTAGGCGAGGTAAGTTGCGTGTATCCTTTGTGCACATTCCTCACCAACGTCTGGAAAGAATTATATGGGGGCAAGGTTTCACAACAAGCACTCACACACGGGCAACGTTTTCACGTATGTGATTTAGTCACACGCAACTCTGAAACTCTTGTCGCCACTGCTTTAAATGATTCAAGGGCACTTAGGTATCCATACGTGGATCGATTCGAAAGCACTGCCACGTCACTCCGATGACGCCTCGGCCTCGCTAGCGTAATTGTGTGGACATCCAAAAAGAGCCGGGCGCAGCTACTGACTGAGAAGTCGAAGCTTCGCCCATCGGCGCGCGCGACAGAGCTCGACGAAATAACCGCACCGACTGGCAGCACAGCGACGGGCTGTGCTTTTCACTCTCTCACCTATCGCCTCCCTTTTCCCCTCCCCCAGTACAGGGTAGCCAACCGGGCATAATCTCTGGTTAACCTCCCTACTCTTGTTTTGCCTTTACCTCTATACAGGTCGGCCACACAAGCAACAGCAGCTTACGCAACCGCAACCTTGTTCGGGAAACGCTTTTGGCGAACGCGATGCGCGAAGGCGAGCTTTCTGGTTCTTTTTGTTTCTCTCCCCCGCAAGGCCGGCGCCGCCGCTGCCGCGGATGGATGGATGTACGCTATGAGCGACCGCTTTGGAACGGGGCTGTGGGTTGCGCCACCAACCTCTTGCTACTATCTCGCCTAATGTCAACCCTTTCTTACAAAAATAAAAAGAAAAAAGTGCCACGAATTCCCAGCACCGAACTTTCCGAACCCCTATTGAGAATGTTGTTTTTGTACGCTTCCTGTATTCGTCTTCTATTGTATCTTCCACGGTGTTTTTCTAATCGTTTTTTTTTCTTTGAGCAGTTTGGCTAACGTTAGCTGGGACACACGGCATAATCCGCTTCGCACGACGCAACCAACGCTGCAAAGGCTATCCATGTAGTGCGGCCATAGAAGTCTTGCTCCGCGTGGTTCGCAGTGCCGTTGTTCTTAATCTTCAAACGTTCCTACGAAATAACTCAGCCTTATAGTACAACCACAACTTGTGGAGGAAATCTTAGATCAAATCACGCAAAACTCACGCGTATTTGTATACTCATGGTAGGCTACGTACTGCGTTTCGGTCACGAGCGCGAATGTCGCTTTGTGGCCATTCGTCGTACAAACATGTTACTCCGCTCGCACGGTGACAAATATGCTTAGGTAATAATAATAATATTTGGGGTTTTACGTGCGAAAACCAATTTCTGATTATGAGGCACGCCGTAGTGGAGGACTCCGGAAATTTCGACCACCTGGGGTTCTTTAACGTGCACCTAAATCTAAGCACACAGGTGTTTTCGCATTTCGCCCCCCTCGAAATGCGGCCGCCGTGGCCGGGATACGATCCCGCGACCTCGTGCTCAACAGCCCAACACCATAGCCACTGAGTAACCACGGCGGGTCATATATGCTTAGGTAGTCGACGCCCTTCGTGTAATAAATGCGTCATATTTATGCGATCTAAAGCTACGAGACTTAACTTTACATCGAATTACACGACACGTGCCTCAAACTTTTCGTCCATGCGTGACACACCACTTTTTGCCGTCGCGAATGTGAAAAAGTGCGAGAGAAGTTTCCCTAGCATTCGTAGCGTTGCCTGTTATGTATAATATGAAACGGAGCACATAGGTGAATGGAGAAACGCAGTTGCTGTTTTCACACACGCCCTCTTCGGAAGACGAACTCCGAAACGCTAAGCCGAGAGGCGCGCTCTTCGGCTTCATCCAACTTTGTTTTCGTCAAAATTTTGTCTTCATCGTCGTCTTGCGCTCATTAACACTTTCTACGGATACCAACCAACTAGCCTAGCGAGGGGTAATCTGAAGTTATCGGCCAATATGGCTCAAGAGACTTCAAACATCACTTACCGCACGCACATCGACAGAGGGACCGAAAGAACGACGAAGCCAAGCGCTTTTAATGATCCGTCTCAGGTTAAAGGATCGTCGGACATTATAAACAACTTTTCTCTACATTTTGACGTTCAATTTAAGGCTACGTCCACGAATATGGACAGCGCTTGCCTTCATCGTTCTTTCCGTCCCTCCGTCTATGCACGCGCTTTGTAAGTGATGTTTGCAATGGAATACCAACTAGCCCGCTACCAAACCCTGCTTCAAAATCGACAGACTTGCCTTCCTTGTGACTCGGCTGACAGGAGACGTGGGTTCTCGCTGAGGTCGCCGCGACGAAGGCGTACGCACCGAAGAAAACGCACATCGCGAACACGAGCACAAACAGACGCGTATAGTGTCAACATCCGCGACAACTATAGGTGTCGGGCACGACCGTTCGCTCTCTGTAGCCGCGGTGTTCCAGTTGCCTCGATGAGGGGAACGATGACGCACTTAGCAGGAGTGTCCAGCTGCGGCAAAAGAAGAGCGTAGAAGTTCAGGCGAAAGAGCACAAACAGAGGGAAAGTAGAAATACAACAGTCGTTTACTTTGTTTTTCTCGTTTGATATCATCTGTGATGCTTTTTCTTTGTTTTCTAGCTCAAAAATTAGATTTGAGCAAGGGAAGCTTAACGCATAGCCTACAGTATCGTTTTTGATACGCTGGAACGTTTCCAATTCCAGACAGTTGAGCAAATCAATTAATAGACAATCAATTTCAGCGCTAATTAGGTTAAATGTGCGCTCTTTATGGCAGAAATATGAACAAACAAATTGTTCGAATGTTCCTTGACGTGGAAATGTGTTGGGGGATCCGAGTTTTTAAGCGATGCTATAGAGAAAAGGTAAGTTAGTTGGTCTATTACAATTTGGGAATGCTACGTAGGCTAACCTTTCTATGAAAAGCGGTATCGTGATCCCCCCCCCCCAAAAAAAAAATAAAGAAAGCGTTATAAACCGACAAAAAACAAAAAATGTTCTCGTATAAAAGGTTTCAATGCCACCTTGAGGCTCCCGAACCACCTATATTTGGCGTCCCACATTTTGGCGTTTATTCGGCGCTGGTGACAGTTTGTCAGCAGACAATGATTGTATTGCATTCTAATGCAAGTTAAGCACAACGCCGGAAAGTTCCGGTGTGCGTTGTTTCTCGTACGAAATAGACGTAAAACAGGGCACAAACTTGGGATTGGTGACGTCAGACCGACGCAATCGTAACAGTTTTTTCGGCGCGATACCTAATGTGAACTTCGGCCTCAAATTTGTCCTTCAATGACACATAGCGTTGCCAACAAAACTTCGTTGGACTGCAGCTTCGGACTTCAGTCCTGTTTGACTAGATTCGGTGTTTTTGTCTAGCGGAACTTTTCAACCGCCCTAAGGCGCAGCTGGGTTGTCAGAGACACCATGGCACGGGACTTCAGTCGAAGCTTGACCGTCTAGGATTACAGAAATCTGAGTGCACTGGCGTATTTTTTTTTTCGTTCCGCCCTCATCGCAGTGTTCGCGCGGGTTTCTCACCCTCGAACTCGTGCTCTCAAGGGGGAGCACGAGGTTGCGAGTTTCCAGTGAGCCTCGCCAACCACATGACAGAGCAGAGGGGAACAAGATAACGATTATAACAAGGTCGACAAGTCATCACTTGTTCATCAGGTGGCCGAGCAGAGGTTCTCGCTCACCTAGACGAGAAAACAGTGCGGAAGGCTCTCTGTCACAACAAGATAAAATGACGAGAAGAAAACACACACACACACACGCGCGCGCGCGCGCGCGCGCGCGCGCGCAGGAAGACACACGTGACAGGCAAGTCATAGCGCCCACAGAACCACTGAACTAGGGTAATGCGCAGATACTCAGTTATACGAGGCTGCACGCGAGGGAAAAAAAAAGAAAATATAGGAAAATGAAGGACTGCGCATTTTCTAAACTCACTTATCTGGTCCGGCCAAAAGCCGCTGAAAGGCCTCTCTTTGGGCACCCTCGCCCTCTCCCCCCGTTTCCATCCTCGGCGCCGCGCTTCGCCACAGTGCCCGGCGTAATAATTCAATCCCCCGTACTACCGGGAAAACCACCACGAGAAAAGCCCTGCCGGTGCTTCGCCCGCATGGCCCGGAATACGCGCGCCGAAGCCCCACCGCACGCTTAGTTACGCCTCGCTTCGCTCGCCGGCTAGCCAGCTTCCCCGCATAGCCTCCCGCTCCTTCTTGCCCTCTTTTCTGTGAACGTCCTTTGAATCTTTCACATACTTCGCCGCTGCCGCGCCTCTGACGCGCCCATTCGGGCCCGTCGGCGCGTTTCGATTCCTTGCTTCTTTCTTTCTTTCTTCCTTTCTTTTCTTTCTTTCCTTCTTTGCTCTCTTCAGGGTCGTTCTACCTCGGTGGAAGCTCGTTTCCTCCAATCTATATTGCCTCTCCCTCTCAGCGAGCTTCGCTCGCCGCGGATTACAATGTGGCTCCAGGGGTTGCATCAAGTTCCGCGGGATTTAGCCAGTTGCGCTCACGCCTTTATGCTATTCCTCGCTTCATTCTATTGCTGCCTTCCTTCTGACAGCCTTTCTTTTCTTTTTTGTGCTCAATTCTTCGTCTTTTACTTCTACTACTTTCACTCATTTCCCTACTCATCTGTTCCCGCCCCCCTTCTTTCTCTCTTTCACTTCCTTTAGTTCCTTTTCTTCGTTCGCTCTTTCTTCAATTCCTCTTTAATTATTTCCCGCCACACTATCCTCGCTTCATTATTTCTCCAACTTGATTATCTTCTTCATTTTTGTTTATTTCCCTCCTAACTTCTTTCTGACGTTCTTTCTAGTTTTTGTTGCGTTACTGCGCAGTTTTATGGACATCTGGGCCGCCCTACGCTGTTTATCAGGCAGTTCCTCCTTTTCTACCTGATTTTATCTTTTTTTCCCGCGCTGTACTACAAGATGAAGTCTAAAGCCCTTCGCCTTTGTGAATAAGCAACGACGGCTACGCGAACAAGGATAGAGGAACTTCTCGGATCAGTGGAGAAACAAGTGGAAAGGAGGGGTAAAGGAGGAAGGAGGGGGGATAGGGCGGTGCGAAAGTAATTTGAGTGCTGCCGTGAGTGAAAAAAAGAAAGGGGGAATAGACTCCGCGCGTTAAGTGTAATGAGAAAAGGCAAAAGACAGTGCTCGAAAGTAGGAGAAAGAACAAAGAACGATGACGTAGAGACACGGAATATTGAAGAAAGCGTTAGCCGCGGCTATCTCCGAAGAGAATACGGTTAGAATACGGAAGCAGCGGCTCGCGAGAGTCGTCAATTAGGGCAGCAAATCGCGAGTCACCGTCAACCGCGTTAACATTCAAGGAAGACGGCCGGGAGAAGCAAGAGTGATAGAATAAACGATAAGCAATCGTGGGTAGTCGGACCACGGCTCGGCCGGACTGCGTCGAAAGTCGCGGATTTCGAAAGTATAGATTCAGGAAGACGTGTGCACTCTCGTCAGTCGGTTGAAAACGAAAGAGGAATGCTGTGCTCCTAAAGGTCGTAACGTTTAAAGCTTTCTTCACCGAAATAAGAGAGGTAAAGCATACGATCGCCGAAAGAGAGAGAGAGAGAGAGATATATATATATATATATATATATATATATATATATATATATATATATATATATATATATATATATATATATATATAAATTACACGAGAAAGACAGGGCGAATAACAGGAAGAGATGTTTGTTCTTTGCTACCCTACATCGGCAGAGGGGTAAGGGTGAGGAAGAAAAAATAGCGAAGAAAGAAAGGAAAGTCGCGAAAAAAAAAAGTGCGGAACGAAGGCAAAGGGAACGTCCGGAATAATGAGTCTCTCTAATACTTAGGGAAGTTCACGCAGTTTTCCTGGGCTATCTATCTATCAATCTATCTATCTACGTTTGTGTCTAAGTTTGTATCGAAGTGTTTTCCCGCCTACCAAGGGTCACTGCGAAACCAGTAGTCGAATGGGTGGCGCATGGGCCTGCTGTACTGAGGTAAGAGGGCTTGAAGCCGACGCTTGGAGCAACGTGTACATACGTACCACTCTTCGACTAACCACTAATACGCCGACGTCGCTGACTGTACACGAAAGACTGGGTAGATTTCGCTGTCCGAAGAAACTATGACGCCGACTTGGAGTACTGGGCACGTGCCAGTATAGGTGTGTGTCGCCCTTGAATGACTGCCTTTGAAATCAACTTGGGTCACTAGGGGAACGTGCCTCTGAGAATGTCCCGCTCTACAATGACAGAAAAAAAAAAAAAGAGATCCCTTAAATGCATCCGATGCTGAACGGAATCGAGCCCACGTCACAACGGTTCCGCAAAGACAGTAACCTGACGCATTAGCAGGCTGCGCCACAAATGCACTGGGGGTTATATTTGCCGCTTTTCAACGGACGCCTCCCACGCGAACACTTTAGCGAGCTGCGCCACGAATGCGGCAGGCGTGTACCACTATTCGAGAAACCTATCGCCAACTTGTGTTACCGAGCATGTGCCACTGAGTGTGCGGCGGCAAGCGAGCGCACAACTCTCAGCGTTCAAAGGCACCGGTGCGCCAAGCGCCCCGTCGTCTCGGGGACCACAACGCGGACTTCCCGGCCGTGGCACCAGATGGCGCAACATCCCCAGAGAGAAGCGCGAGAGAGAAGCCCGGTTTGCCGCGCGACGCGTTTCTCAGCCCACGATCGCCACGCACCGGCGCGCCGTGGATTTCGGAGCCCACCCTAGGTGGCGCCGAGTGTTCGTGTAGGGAATCGCGAAAAAGGGAGTCCCGCTGCAATAAAAGCCTCACACATGACTCGCTTCGACGGCGACAATACGATGTGTCGCTATACTGATTCAACGCTCACGCATTACCGTCGTGAGTCACCGCAAGATGGGTTCAGCCGCCATTTTTTTTTTAATAGCGCCGAGACGCGACTTCTAGCGTTACGACGTAATAGACCACCACTCCAGGATTATTTGCGCCTCCGCAAATGACCGGCGTTTACGCGGTCGCGAGCGACCACCTGTATTCCCTTTTGCGAAGACAACGGGAAACTACTTGTTTGATAATGTACTCTCAGCTATAGCCGTCACAAGGAGCACCGTCATCCATTCCTACGAGGAAAGCGAAGGGCTTCGTGAAAGATAAGCCAAGCCACATTCGAAAACGTGCTGTTGTCTCGGTTAGGGATACTTCAGACGGGGTGGATGGGGGGTGGTGGCAGGCTAAGTCGAAGAGAGAAGTCAAGGCGATCTGTACGTGTATGCTAGAAACTTTGTGCGTTCCACAAGGACAGTGCGGCATCATTCGCAAGCGCGCGAAGTTTCGCTGCTGCATCTGCGAACAGCCGGGCAAGTATCTGCAAGCCCTCCTAATGAGCAAATCTGGCAGCTTCATCGGCATGGTCGTTGCGCGTTATGCAACAACGGCATTGCTCGCCAGTCAATACGATTCACTGAACTAGTCAGGTATATGTTACAGGCAACGCGGAGAAACAATGTCGCTCGCAGCACGACGTCAGCCAGTGTCGTGAGCATTGCGAAGAATGCTAAGTTAGTGACATGTGAACTTGTTTATCGAGTGACCGCGTTTCGTCGTCTAACAAAGGTTGTCGCTCAGCGCAGGCGCGCAACCCTGTGTTGGAAGCTTCTGGAATGTTATCGATGGTTCTATGCGCTGTCTGTCGTCACCCAACCTTGTGTAATCTGATTGCACGTATGCGCGACGCGAATGGTGTAGAACTTTCTGGAAGACACGCGGGCACCAGCGATTACACTGGAATGTTCGATGGCTCATGCATGAAAGCCCACGAACTTGACCCGTTGATCAGATTTTTGACGATCGCTGACTGTGTCCGCCGCTGTCGCCGTTCTTTGAGTGTAGCGAGTCTTTGAGGGCACAGGTTCGCCCAATAAAACCCTAGTTTCGCCATTCACTCTTGCTGCTTCCTTTACCGTCACTACCACGTGACAATAGTGCAGAGTCTCACAAGTCTAACTTAGTAATAATGCTCACCATCATTATCAACCCATTCGATAAGACAAATATCGCTGGATATTACGGCTGAACAGGGCAATGATCACCCGCTTTTCTCAACGTTAATGCAGCAATATATGAGTGAAAGTTGAATGAACTCTAGCTAAACATTTACTCGATAAAGTATGCATACGTTACTTCATTATTTGTGCGTGTGTGGAAGAGTTTGTCACCATGCGCGATGCCAGCTACTCATTTCTGGCTTAGTCGAAAAGTATTTAGTCGAGCCGCCTTAAACAAACAATAAAAAAGAAAATTTAAATAAAATTCAGGCAGCGCTCACACACTCTTAAAAATATTCTAAGTAAGCACACAGCATGTCGCAACAAGCACTTACTGCACCGCAAGTAATCAACAATGTTTGCAATATCAGCTGTGAAAGAAAAATAGTTGACGCTTATTAAAACACCTCAATGGTTTCCAACAAAAAAATGTCTTGGTCTTGCAACGCGTTTAGAAGATTCACTGACCAGTTTACATTCGATAAAGCAGCTCCGAGTATTTGCGACTGCAGATATTTCCATACGGATTGATGATGCGGTGGTTATAGAAAGGAAGAAGAAGAAGTTTAATGATTGGGAAACATAGAGACGTCGGCCGGAAAATGGAGCATCTGGCCTGCTACTCTACGTAAGGGAAGGGGAAGAGGGGAAGAAAAAGGGTCACAATGGGGGATGATGATAGGAGGAACGAGGCGAACGACACATTGCATAAATGTTATTACAAGCGTGAGTCCACGCCCGTGTCGCCTAAAGATCGTGAATAAATTCAGCGAGGTTTCTACTTAATGCCTAATGTAAACAGTGTTCACGCAGTTCGTTCATGGCGGCCGTGTTCCGACTTGTGGCAGCAATAAATGTTAAAATACGACTCTATAGGGTAAGAATGTCGTCGGTGCAGTATTCAATGTCTTACACACACGCACACACACACACACACACACACACACACACACACACACACACACACACACACACACACACACACACACACACACACACACACACACACACACACACACACAGCAAAGAAGGCGCACCTGAAGAATGGCCACTTATGTGACAGTTTTCACTGCGTCAATTGCAGTTTAGCCTAATGAGAAACCATGGCGAAGAACACGCCTCCGAGTGAAAGATGTCAACAACGCACGACAATAGGACAACAATATGGAAGACGGTATTACATAAAGCGGCGACCGGCTTGCAAACAAGCGCAGTTAATTCCGTAGTTCTTCGTATGTGTTTCGGAACATACTATAGATTAAGAAGATTGGGAGCTACGAACGGTGCAATTGACGAAAGCTAAACATTCAGCAGACGAAAATAAAGAGTACACACGGAGCAGACGACACATTAAAGTGATGTAGACCTATCCCAGATGCTGCACACGGAAAATAAGCAAAAGGCAGGTAGGCACTTGAGAGCCTTTGCAGACGAACGATATCGGCCTTTTATATTTGCAGAGAAACAAAAGGAGAAATGCATATATCGCAGCCTGTTCGGGTAGTGACGCGACTTCTTTACCGTAACAACCGTATTCATGTCTCTCGTCCCGCCATTTTTTCCAAGGTCCTCTCGGCGAGCAGCCATGTCATTTTGCTAGCTCCATCGACAGACAAGCGGGCAATCTAGGCGCAGCAGCTTATATTCTGTCGTCTGCTCCTAGAATGCAGCGAGTGCTTACGCCAGCAGCAGCGCAGCTCGGGTCGAGGGCGGGCTCTTTGATTTGCAAATGCGATTCATCGTGACGGGGCCATGCAAATAAGAATCCCATGATCTGCAGATTTGTTTCGGTAGTACTTTGCTACTTATTTAATTGTTTCTCTTCTTGTTTTCGATGGCTAGAATATTAAGACAGCCCGCCCTTTCAGTGGCTTAACATCCCATGTTTGGCAGTTAATAAGTAAGAAAAAAGAGCACACACTGTTTCATCATTTCCCTAGGTAAAAGCTGGCCCGTGTTCGGCCGACAAAGAGTAAAGCTAGGACAGCTGGAAATCATTTAGTTCGCAAGCCGTCTTTTTTTTCTGTGCTACTTCTTCTCTTTCAAGCTCATGTCGTTATCGACCGTGCCCATACCCATATAGCAAATATATGTGCTCAATCTCAAACATTGACTTGCAATAATTAATTAGAATATATGGTTTACAAAACTGCAGCATATGGGGGTTACTGGACGCCTTTGATGCTCTATGTGCCATTGCATCCGCAGATACGCAATTATGACAGCGCGGCGTCATAAAGGAATGTGAAGTAGTCTGTGACGTCCAGCTGATATATGGAAAGTCATACGTAGGATTAGGTCAAACAGAACCTCTGTCACGTAAGGATTGTTTTCCCCCGATTTTGTTGTTTCCTTCTCACCAATCACAAAGAGAGGCCGATACAGAAGATGATAACTCAGGCACAAGATCCCAAGAACTAAACCAAATCCTGGGGTTTTACGTGTCAAAACTGATTATGAGGCACGTTGGAGTGGGGAACTGCGGATTAAGCTTGACCACCTCGGGTTCTTTACCGTGAAACCACTGAACGGTACACGGGCGTTTTCGCGTTTCACCCCGATGGAAATGCGGCCTCCGCGGCATGGATTCGGTCCTGCGTCCCCGGACTTATCACAGCACCGCCAAAGCCGCGAAAGCCACCAACGCCATCACGTCCGGTAGCGTGAAGTCCTGCCAGTCAATGATGGAGGTTGGAAAATCAAGAAAAAGAAAAAAGAAGATTGCCTTATCCGGTCCTTTTTTTAGTTACCTGGAGCAGGAGTACCAATTAGCCCTTAAAATTAAATATAATGGAAGAGACCAGTTTCCACTGAAACTCGACACACGCTGTGTCGATATCGCGATATCGAATATCGCGATATCGTTAGGAGCAAAGATATGATAGCACGCGTAGTGTCCTGAACGTATGCCACAAGGGAAGGATGGTCGGCTTTTGTATTAGTGGAACGTCCGCTTACTGGCCGCGCAACACTGAAATAACCGACGTGGTGTCGATAAGACACTGTATGTTTGATGGCCGTATGACTGTTCCACCCATAGATTTTCGTGTTCTCCGAAATGCAACTAATCGTCAATGCAGCCAACGTTCTTTTCTCCGCCACTTCCACTAGGTCTACCAAGTGTCCAAGAAAGCGTTGGCCAAGCAGTTCAACGAAAAAAAAGAATAAATAAACACGGTGACAGATACGATCATAAGTCCTACAGTGCACGGTTTTTGGAGGTTGGACGACCGAGCACCGTGTATTTTAATATCGTATCTTGCACCATGTTTTTTAGATCATTTATTTCTTCTTTGAACCGCTTGGCCAACGTTAGCTGGGACACCCTATATGTGTGTAGCACACGTACACAAACATCCAAGAAGGTAGCCTGGAGAACATTCGCCGCGGAAACTTAGAGACACTAAAGCAAAAAAATCAAGGCATTTCCACCCTGCGAAGGTAAATGACTGGCGGAGCTGTAAACATCGTGGTGAGAAAAGTTGTGGTAAAGACTTTATTGGCATCACTCATTGTCGCTTAGTAACCAAGGTCACAATGGCTTTGTAGTCGATATAGTCGACATACACTGACCGGCATACTCGCAGCTGCAGACACATTCTTTGATAATGTCAAATCGATGCACGTACGCAGCTGGGTGGCCGGTTGCGCCGGATCGGTGTGGCATCGCAAGCGACATGTCTGCCACACGAAACGCGTAAAGCACTCCCTTTTCGGTCCCGAGATATCCACATTGATATCACCGACAGCGACCACAGGGTTAGTGTCATCGTAACTAACCCACGCAAAGTGAGTAGCCAGGAATCTTACGGGGCTATGAGTCACTGCATTTTTTTTTGCTTGCTTACGGGGGTGTATGGAGCTATCGTTTGCGGGGGTATGAGACATTGCTTGCGTGGGTATGAACCATTGATGACGACAGTTTTAGACATGCTATTCTGTATGTTGTATGCGTGATTAGAAAGAATGTAAGCACTGTTCGCTTCACATTGATGAATCATTCTAGCCTCTGCCTTACGAGGCTATGAGCCACTGCATTTTTTGCTTGCTTAAGGGGGGGGGGGGGGGGGGCTGCATGAGTTATGGCGTACGCGAGTATGATACATTGCTTACGGGGGTATGAACCATTGATGACGACAATTTTAGACATGCTATTCTGTATGTTGTATGCGTGATTAGAAAGAATGTAAGCACTGTTCGCTTCACATTGCTGAGTGCTTCTAGCCTGTGCCTTACGTGGCTATGGGTCATTGCATTTTTTGCTAGCTTGCGGGTGTGTAAGTGCTTACGGGGGTATGAGCAAGTGATGATGATAGTTACTGTGCGCGGACCACGAAAAATTGTATGCTACCCTAGCCACAGTCAGCACCTCTGCATACAGTTAGTAAATTACCCTTCTACAATACCAAGCCACTTTTAGCGTGGAGAGAGGGCTTTGTAAACCAGAGGAGGCGAAAAAACAAAACACCGGTAGTGATGCCCCCTTGAAAGGTCCCGCACCGGCTTGTGCTGACGTCATAGATTTCAACGGCATGTGCTAGGACCTAGTTTAATTTTTATTGGTAAAGATGAATTGAATTATGTTCTACAGCAGCCAGATAGTGAACTTCGCAAGTTTCAAGAACGTTTACTGGTTGACGATGGCTCACATACGCAAAAAGAAAAAAGAAAAGCTTCGAAATCCGTGACGTCGCCCTGACGTGCGGGCGCTGGGATTTCGGAGCGAAATTGTAAACAAGTCAAACCTTGACCTTCGCTAGCTCACCTGATAATCGACCTCTTACCTTGAAATTGGCAAATATATGGTTTTGAATGAATGCATTATGTGACTATTTTCATTATTTCTGTCTCTTTAGTGCGGCCTCATTTGGTGATTAGCGCTGCAAGCGTAATGCGGAAAGCGCGGACTCGGCTCCGATCTGCCGCAAGGTGTCTTTTCATCTACTGCCATTTCTATTTCCCGCGGGTGTTCTTCATTTTTATTAACCTTTCACAGTCGTTGTCCTCCTATGCTTTCCCTGCCTTCACTGTCTCTAGGCTTCACACGGTTGTAACGAAAAGAAACGAAGACCTTCTGTTGCCGAGTTGTCCTATTCCAGCTATGCTTTTCCTGAACTGTGACCCTACTTCATGCTCGAGCAACTTCCGGTAGTAAGGAAAGGAAATCTACGCGAGAGAAGAACAAGATAGTGGGTGATATATATATATATATATATATATATATATATATATATATATATATATATATATATATATATATATATATATGGAGAGAGAGAGAGAGAGAGAGAGAGAGAGAGAGAGAGAGAGAGAGAGAGAGAGAGAGATGGAGGGAAGGCACGGAGGTTAAGAAGACGCATGTCTGGTTTGCCAGTCTGAACTGGAGGAAAGGGTATAGACATGTAGACACAGTTTCGCGCACATATTGAGGTTGGCACCGAGTCTACAAACGGTCCGCTAGACCTGTATACTTGGGTTACTGCAATAGGGCTCTCGTGGTTTTCTGTGCCATCGACGCATCTGAACGTGCATTAGTGCGCCAAGTAGTTCGGCAGTGCGTGACAGCGCGTCTAGTTTTAAAGCGAATAGCTTTCTTTAGCTCTTTCGGAAGTTTTCGTGGTTGGTCGGTGGTCCGGGCTCCGACTCGGCAAGCAAGATTCTCGCTTTTCGTTCGTTCGTTCGTTCGTTCGTTCGTTCGTTCGTTCGTTCGTGCGTGCGTGCGTGCGTGCGTGCGTGCGTGCGTGCGTGCGTGCGTGCGTGCGTGATTTCGTTTACATTGACAATGATCGCCGATGCTTTCTGCAGAATTTTATTGGCACATATATTGAATCACTGTAGCTTCCGCGAGCGACAGATTCGCATGTTCGCGAAGGCGATGAGTGATATATGTTGTCTTTCGGCTGTTGTAAATCCGACGTTTATGCTTTCTCTTAGTGAGCGTCGAAAAACGCGAACAAGAATGTGGAACTATCTTCAGCGGTGCTCGTGTTCGCGCGCGATTTGCCTCCATGGTTTTCCCTCCATTGTCACAGAAAGTTGTCCGCTGAGTACTTCCCGACAAGTAACAGTTCCAAATCTCTAAAACAGAAGGCGAAATCTAAACAATATGGCGAGGTTGGGAGAATATGTCTATCTTCATCGTGATGAAGCGCGAAGTATAGACGCAATGCCTTGATTTGAGCTGTGTTTGCAGAATGAGGATGGCGTTGCTGTCTTGTAGTCGTTGTTTCAATTTAAGGGGGAAAAAAACTGCCACCAAGAGACGAGACTGGAGTGCACCAGCGTAACCGTTTGAAAAGCTTCGCGACAAGGCCCTCTGGAGCCGGTTGGGATTTTTTTTCTTCTGCATTTCTCGTCAAAGTACCAGATATAAGGCTTGCTCTTAACTACAAACGCTTATGAAACGCCGATTAGTTTTCAAGTATAGGCGCTTCGAATATGGAAATGAAACGCTCTACGTAGGCAAAGCATTTATTTTTTTTTTAAATCTTGTCCTAGTCAAACAACGTGCCGCGCTATATTTGTCGCTTCGCGTGTAATCGAAGTCGACGTTCGTTAAGGTCAAGGGCGACTTGTGCAAAAAGCACTAGGCCAGAGATTTCGGAACGTTGCGAAATCGAAACCCCAGATGGCGCATAACGCAATATCTTGGCTACACAGCTTTTTTCGCCGAATATATTAGACACCCAGCTTCCCACGGCGTCTAAATAAAATAACGCCGAATGCAACCGATATTACGCAATACTCGGCGGGGCAACGTTTAATTGTACGCGCACATCGCGCTACCGAACTACGAGGAACAGGTGAATCTTCATACGTTTCGTTTTTGTCAGAAGCGAAGAGGCTTTGACATTAAATTTCGCTAGGACGTCACGTTTAGCAAAACAAGGTTATTTTTCTCTGGTATCCGGCCTCGCGATGACGTTTTTCCGTTCGAGTCGGCATTAGATTGTCCTTTGTATGCGGCGATTCGCCTACGCGAAAAAAAAAAAAAGGATATTACGCGGTCTCCGCTCGGTTCCCAATTTCGACGGAAACTGAGGCAATAGCAGAGCACAATAGCAGGGAAGCGCTAAACATAATCTGTGTCGGCGTCATTTCTCTCCCTACCAGCGTCATGGAAATCCGAACAACAATTATGTTACGTAAGAAAAGAAGCGCTCCACACGTGTCAAGCCAGCCGCCACGATCTTTGCATGAGTGCAGTGTTGTGGTGTGTGGAATTCGGGCCTGTGGCAGATACCGAAATTCTAGTACGTGATCTAAATTACGCTATCAGGCGCCCATTAGTTATACGAGAAATAAAAAAAATACTTAAATAAATAACTCGCCTAATCACGGTAACGAAAATTTTAATTGTTAATACTGCGGCCGCTATTTCAATATACCAGTTATCGCCGGCGCGTTCGCAACGCATGTTCACTTGGAAATAATTCTCAGGACTGCGCCAGTTTCGAGATATGAATTTTCAAAGTGTCTGACGAAATGTATTGCCGTTCCAGTTACTCTTCTTTTTTAAAGAAATCGCTGTTTCAGTCAATGAAGCACAAAAGTAGCTGGAACACCAACGCATATCGTCGGACACGTTGAAAAAGAATATCTCGATACTGGAACAGCCCTGGGAATTGTTTCCAAGTGAACACGCCTTGCGAATTACCAGCGATAACTTGTAGATTGAAATAGCGGCCGTAATATTAATAATTGAAAAGTTCATGACCTTAATTAGGCTAATTATTTATTTGATATTTTTTATTTCTTGTAGAACTAATGGCCGCCTGATACCGTAATTTACATAACGGATTAGAATTGTAATATATGCCACAGAAAATTCTTAAAAAATTGGTGCAGCTAGAAAAAAATAAAGAACCCTGCATAATGTTTCTCTTACAACGCCAAATTTGTATGCTTCGACGTGGATCCCCCATGATTTTAAACTTATTTTTGGAAGTTGGCAGAGTGCTTCAAGTTTGCTTCACCTCCGCCGCCGGCGGGCCCGGCATTTCACTATACACGGGAACGGCCCACGCATTCCTATCCAAGCGCCATGATACGGATGTTAGCCGGCCAGTGTACCTAAAGCCCCTGCATCTACGCGCCACCGCCGCTTTCTTAAGTAGCGACAACCTTTGTTGTGCGCCGCCTTTTGCCCTCGCACCAAATCCGGTTCCGGTATTTCCGGTTCCGGCATTTCCGGTTTAAAAATATCCGGTTCCGGCGTTTCCGCTTCCTGGAGTTGCGCTGCGGGAATCTCCGCTTTGACTGCTGTTAGACGATGGTGAGACGCCCACGCGTGTTTAGCAGAGCTTTGGCAGTCACCATAAGAAAAATGCAAAGGGGACAAGCTGTTGTATTCCGCTGAAGTAGTAGTTCGCAGTCGCTGTTGTCCAAATGCACGAAAAACGGCAGTGGTCTCCAAGCGCCCAGGCACTACATTCCACTGTACGTTGTCGCTCGTGCCACAACCCGTCGCAGGTTGACGCGAAGCAGCGAACACGAGGAGATCGCTGGTTACAGTAGGCGGTGGTTCTTGGATGGAATCGCATTCAGTTTCAACCACAGCTCGTGCAATTAAAGCCTCTCCAGCGGCGCCAAAGTAAACAACGCTAAAAAACAAAGTGTCACTTCCACTCGGAACAGGAAGCTGCAGTTACGTAAGTTCCGCTTGACGCCGGAAGCTAAGGGGGTGAGTGAGAGAGGAGCGTGGAGGAGGAGGGCAGGTTGGCGGTACTTAACCTGGTCGGCGGAAACGCGTATGGAGGGGCTTTAAGTGTACCTGGCCTTCGGCGGATGCATACGGAGGCTAGAGCAAAGAGTGTCGTTCTAAAACTTTCAGTCCACTTTTGAAAACTTGTTTGTGGTCATTTCGAGTAAGCTCAATTTCCGTTCGGCTTCAAGTCACACGTGCCATAAAAACAGTCAAAGAGCTGCATAAAGGGCGTCTTGACGGTGACCTGTGCTCCCTACATAAAATGGCGCCAAACGCGACCGAGCGAACGATCACACCGAAGGATGAAAGCGCGAACGCGGAGCGCAGCTGAAGGATGAAAGACGGCAACAGCGATGAGAGCGCGAGGAGGAAAGCCGAGGAGGAGGGCGAGACGAAAACGCGCGAAGAAAAGCGTTGCGGCCACGACGGCTACGAGATGGTGCCGAAGTAGCGCGCGTCGTCTGTCCGCCGATGACGCCTACGTTACCATTTAGGGAAACAAAGCGCTGCATGAGCGGAAGTCTGTCCGCGGCGGCGGCTGCTGCTGTGAATCGTGCCCACGCGTCACCCACGCGCTGCCTCCCGCGATCTCCTGATCAGCGAGGCAGTCGCTCCACAAATCGCTCCGTTTGCCGCGTGACGCACCAGACTGACTGTCCGCGAAAGCCAATATATCGCGAAATGAAAACGCACACAGCTGGGCTCAAATTTCGCATTAGGGACTATCGTAATCGCCGGTGAATATTGAAAGAAAAAATTTTTGAAAATAGCACATTTTCAGAAAACGAGGCTATCAAGTTTATAGCTCTCACTCAGCAATGGAAAATGACATCACAATTCAGTAATTTGAATCTAAGAGTGCCCACGAAAAGGGACAAAACTGATGCAAGAAATTCGGTAGCATGTTACCTATCCCTGCAACACGTGAAGGCGGAAGACTGCAGCACACTTGGTAATGCATTGGGTTATACATACGATCGGAGGGGTCAGACTTCTTGCAAGACACAGTGAGCCGCATTGTGAAGTGATCATGCGTTAAGCTGTTGTCTGCGAGCTTAGGCCTCCGCTCCACGTTGCCGTCTCGCGTCGTCGCGTTGCTGCCGCTTTGGCAGTTCGGCTTCGTTTTCGACGCTTAGCTGCGACTTCTCGCACTCGTACAGCGGGTTCAGACTCGCGCCAACGACGTTTCTCTTCGACTTTACGTTGCATCCTCTCAAGAGGGAACAGCTGCACTCGCGGTCGAACACCTTGGTCGTGCCGCTTCGCACGTCGCACCTCGCGTCTCGTTTGGCGAGCGTCCTCGGCCATAGCGTGCTTCCGAGGGCGGTCTACGATGCTTTATTGATGGTTCGTAGCCCTGTTTTCAGCTTGTTCTTTATTGAAACGTATGCGGTGCTCTGTGTGGCGTCGGTGATTTCAGCGAATGTACGCACTGTTCGCTTCACTTTTCTGAGCGCTCGTAACCTCTGCCTTAAGGGGGTATGAGCCGTTGCATCTTTGCTTGCTCACGGGGGTAATGAGCCGTTGCTGACGATATTTTTTGTACCACTCGACTAGACGAGGCGTGCTTTTAGGTATGAGCCATTGCAACGAGCCACTTAGGGCTTTCGCCTTAATATACACGGTTATGAAGGGCAGAGTTATGAATTAGTAAACCTCGTGCCGCTATCGTTTCTTTTTTATATAATTTGACTTTCTCTATCAACTGCTGCGAATTTCAATGAAACCGGCCCAGGGGTTATCTCAGAAAAGCATTTCTGCGTTTTACATGTATTTGAATAGGCGGCGTCGCCATTTGAGTCGAGCTAAAGCTTCCTCTTAAAGCGGCGTCGCCAGAGATATTGAGTCCTTTCGTTTTTGTTTTTTGTTTTTCTAGCTTTACCATTAAGGATCTTCTCGCCGTAAGAGTTGCTTTTTTTCGCGGAATCGTAAAGAGAGGTACTTTATTGATATAACTCAAATATCTTTGTTTCAGTGTCCTATTAGACCCAGTGGTGGTGATTGTGGGTAAAGCTTATTTTCTTGTGACATATATTTACGACGAGAATGAAGCATACGTTGGATAAGCTGATGGCCTGAAGACGACGACACAATAAGTAAAGAAAAAAATACTTTCAAAATTAACGCGAAGCATTGACGCAACTACGCGCCGTAAGCCTTCGACAGTTTCGTGGGGCGTTTGTTGGAGTGAACATTCGCAGAGCTCAGAGAGCGAACAATCTCTGTTCGACAAGTAAAAGTGTGAATCATCGCGTTTCTTTGTGGAAGTTGCGTCCCTCGGTGGTAAAGTGGAAGGACTCGGTTTTACTTCCTGCTTATCTATCCGGACTTGGCTGCTGTTCTATACTAAAACAACCCTTTAACTTCTTATTGTTGGATTCGTTCTGTTATTCCTCCTTTTTTCTCTTTCAAGTTTATATTTGGACTACCAAATTATATGCCTGACGCTATCCTTGAAGAAAACAAGACGACGTCAGCGTCGTGCAGTAAACTCGAGAAGCCGAGCACTGGAAGAAGGCTGACGAAGACAATGAAGTCGCGCTCTATAATTTTATTTCCACGCAGAACAAAAAAAATAATTAAGCACCTCCTCCCCAACTGGGACAACGACCTGCTAGAGCACCAAGAAGGCGCCGACGCCAGCTGTGTCCAGTATATACACGAATGTTGAGCGGGCGTTGGTCAACACCAGCCACTGCTGGCGTGAAAGCCCTGTTCAGGAGCAGTATTCTCCACTGCTGTAGCATCGGCTGTTGTGGCTTAGTGAAGAAACAATGGGCTGAAGTAAATTTTCAGTTTGCTCAAATGATTGCTCGCTTGAAGGACATTCGCAACCCAACGCAATTTTAACAAGGCAGGTATCACATCGTGATCAGTCGCTTGTCGTTGCCACTCTTGATTGCTAAAAATGCTTGCAGTTTTTCATTGTCGTAAGATGTACACATTGTGCTTCATAGGTCCCTTTTTTAGGCCAACGATGTTTGACGTGTCGGCTAGCAGTTGTATAGTCCTCCCATACAGCTTTACACTTGATATATTATATAACAAAAACAAAGAAAAAGGAGGAGGCATGTGGGGCTGAAAGCTAGAATTTTAGAGTGTGGATGTGATTGACGTAAGCTCGAATCCTCGCGGCAGAAAAAAAAATATTTCTTTGCGATTTTATCGCAAATAATTTTGAGAATACAGCGAAAACACCAGCAGGTGTGAGGCCATATCAGCTATCGCGGTAAAGAAAACACGCTACACAAGCGTTCTCGCAAAGCCTCGTTATATATATATATTTTTTTTTTGGCTACATAATACCGATAACACCAAATGCCGAGTTAAGGCACGTGACTGTGCAAGCGCTCGCATAAAAAATTAGAACGCAAAAAAAAAAGAAGAAGAAGCGCCCTCCACAGTTTTAGACCAATGCCTGTGCTCGTGTCGAAGCTATTTCCCAGTCGCTTCGAGTCAGTCAGCGTGGAAGCCGGATCGATTTGCCGGTGACCCCCGCTCGAGCCTCGCCCATGCGGCTGGAGCGAGTTGGCATTTGAGAAAGTGGGGGACGCCCAAGGAAATCACACGTTGCAGAGTCGGGTAGGTACAAATAGCCGGAATGCATGAGACACCGCTCCCCTAGCCCCATCGAAGAAAAGGCGACGTGGTTTCCATAGCAAGCGAACTTCTGCAGCGTGCAAATACACGCTGAGAGTTGTGTAGAGGGGGAAAGAGTAAACGTGAGAAACCTTCGTCGATTTCCACGCGCTGGTTCTCCGCAATCGCTTCGACAGCCAAACGCCGAACCTGTGCTCAGGCCGCTAACCGGGGTTAGCAGGCACGCATCGAAGTACAAAACAGCGTGAAACAAGCAAGAATCCAAAATGACGAAAAGCTTCGTCGATTGTGCTCTTACGAGTGCCGTCTTCCGCGCTGTTTATACTTCGATGTGGTTAGGTGTTATCGGGAAATCGCGAGGACGGGGTAACACCCCCCCCCCCCCTCTTCCGGTCGTGAAAACGTACCGCGAGTTTCATGCGTTGAAACAACATTTTAGAGAAAAAAAATTATAGAGACAATTGGCAACGTAAACATTAAGAGATATTGTTCCTATACAGAACGCACGCCGCTTCACTGCGCAAGAAACGTCACTCAATTTGCACACCATCAACGTATTTCAGGCAGGCGTGACGGGAAATCTGAGATACATGGTGTTAAAGCGTTTATGAATTTCAGATTTCTGTCCATCTAAGAAGGCTAAGAAGGCTGCAAGGCACCGGTATGGAAAGCCTACAGCAGAAGCGAGCGCCACTGTCGCATGCATGCAAACGATAGAACCTTACGGACCAAATAAAGTTTTCCATCCATCCATCTATTAATAAGTCCGTCAATCTAGATATCTATCTAGATGGATAGACAGGCGCCTTGAGAAACTATATAAGAACGATAAACGTATTGCACACGCTGCCACAATTACATACAGGGAAAATTAAACTAGCATTCATGATGACATCGCTGACAGAATTAGAACTGCTACTTTTCTTTTTTTTTTTTTGCTAGACAGGGCAGGTAATAGTTCACCAAACTCGCGCATGTATCGATGTCAAAGGCGAGGCGACTATTATTTGCCGTTAGTTAAGGGGATGTTGCGGAACGGATTTATGAAAGTTCTGATTCGGGTGGCATTGGACTGGTCGCCCACTGAAGTCATAACTCGGGATCGACTACAGCGAGAGAGGTCACTGAGCCGAAGCGAAGAAGAAAACGTCATTAATATCTACCGACGTCTACGTCCAGTCCACACTAAAATCAATCAGGTTCGTCAGTTGGGCCCACCTGAACATTCCTGCCGCGTCTCGCGAATCAAACGAAATATAATAAAATATAAAGGACCAGTGACATTAAACGAGAAAAACATAGCAGGACATAGAGCGCCCTTTGAGGAGACGGCCACCGAAGAAGGGTGTAGAAATAGGTAGGCGTGTGCAAAATGTTTCCATTAGAGCACAGCTCATTCCAGAAATGACCCATTAGGTGGTTTTCCGAAATCGCATTTCTTTCTGACCTTCTTTCATCCCTACAACAGCGAAAGAAAGAAAGAAAGAAAGAAAGAAATGCTGCGCTGCGCATGTCTCCAAGGGCGATCAAACGGATGGTTGAAAGTGTCACGGAGGTTCCGGAGTTCTTCGAAGCGCCGGCGACGCTCTACTTTTCAGTTATAAAACGAACTGGCGTAAAATTCATAAAATCGAAGTAAGACATCTTTCTATTTCCCGTATATGGGCTACGCTACACTGGCCAACCTAGAAAGGGGAAAAAATATCAATAACCTGAAATATATGGAAAGCAACAACGAATGGTTGGATTACGGTTAGGGGAGTTGCGAGTAGGCGCTATAGGCCCGAGAGAACCAGTGATCAAGAACTTGTTTTTTTTTTTTTAGCTTTTCTTTTTTCTTTTTTTGTCGCCGGTTCACTCTTTCGTGAAAGCAGTCATTTCCCGATATGCAAGCGCGAAGGCGATTGCGAAACCACTCCTGCGCCGGCTGCAAATGGAACCGCGTCCTGCGCCGAAATCGGGCCGCTGGAGTTCGCGGTTTTCCGCATACGCCCAGCTCAATCGACTGTTTCACATTTTTCTCTCTGCTATCTTTTTCTTTTTTTTTTTTTTGCAACACAGAGCGAGAATCAAAGCTGCCGTGGAGGGAGGTCCTGGTATTGGACCAGGATGGAGAGAGAGAGAGAGAGAGAGAGAGAGAGAGAGAGAGAGAGAGAGAGAGAGAGAGAGAGAGAGAGAGACTTTGATCACGCTACTCAACGCTGACGAAAACGTTTGGAAGAGTGGCAGAGAAAGAGGAGGAGGATGGGAGACGACGTTATGTCAAATATCAAAACTACAGGCTAGTTTCTTTTTTTTTTTTTTTTTTTTTTGAAAGTTCCCCGATTGTAGCGATAGGGTAAGGACACGCCAACAGGATCCCGAACAGGATGAACCAGGACTCTACGACTAAATCGCAAGCTGGCTTCGCTCGCAAAGGAAGGCAAACATACGGCATGTTCGACTCGTCGTTTGGTAGCAGCCCCGCGAAGCTTTAGATTTCGTTTAACGATGACACTAAGCTTGGTGGTGAGGATAATCAAGCTCGTTTAGTGTTAATAGAGCCGGGACATCGTTACTAAAGTCATTTAGTCAGTCCAGTACAGCTTTGTTGTCGCATTACGTGGCAGTCAAAGCGCTCTCACGACGCCCTCAAATCGACCAGTCGAACGCGACAATGGACTCCCCCATAGTCGCTGGCATGCATCAGTGCCTCTGACGGGTGCTTTTCATCGCGGCGGCGCAGCTCCGCTGCTTTACACCCTTAAGGAATGCACCAGTTACACACTATTTCACAATTACCCTGCAGCACTGCCGAAGGTACGAGGCGCACAGAAGCAATATCCTTGCGCGGCGGCACATAGTTCCGGGCGTAAATTGCTGATTATTGGCTGCACTAGAGAGTTTTATTTTTGCTCGTTACATGATGTGGCACAGCGACACGTGACATGTTATGACATTTGCGCATGGACGTCGTACACGAGGAATTACTGTGGCAGTTACCGCCAGCAACCGCAACAGCCAGCCTAGCCTTGATCACCTACATATAGCAACATGGCAGCGCACATACAGCGATGGCCACCCGCTTCAAAGCGAATTCGAACTTGTTGCTGGCTCTCCGCCCTGTCAGTGAGAAACAAGTGGCAAAATCCGTCATCGCTAATTCTCATCTCAAGCTGACGTCAAAGAATTAGGTACGTTTTGTCGTAACAGTTGACACCAGCTGTTTGTTTTCACGCTGCTAGGACTACCAGGAGGGCACCGAGCCGTAATATTGGTTTGATTTCTAGTTAACAGATGGCGCCACATCGTCAGCAATGGTGATGCTTTGACGATGCGGAACGCTATAACCTGCCCGATTGTTCACTGCGTCATTAATTTACAACCACGCTCCAGCATGGTACGTGATGACGGTGGCGAGCAAACGCCGAGCAGACGCCGAGCATACTCCGTGCCGCAGGTGAATATTTATGAGGGCACTATTTGCTAAGAAGGCTGCAAGGCACCGGTATGGAAAGCGTACAGGAGAATGGAGCGCCGCTGTCGCATGCACGTAAACGAACCTTACGGTTAGGGCGTCAAAACATTCCTCGCGTATATCCACCAACCGCGGAGCATGCAGCTACATGATGGCAAGCACACGCGGCGCAGACGATCACATCTGCAAGGGCATTCGGCCTTACTGTAGTGGTTAAGAATTCGTGTAGCTTCCACATGCTGCGGTTGGGCTGCGACTGATGTCCCGTGAATGTACTTTGCCCCTGTGGGACTCGAACGTGTTCACCGTGTGTCTTTTGCGTTCGTTGTCTCCGGACATAAGGATGCATCTACCGCCTGGGCTGCCACGACGTGAACAGACCGTGCTGCAGCGTCTGTGCCTGGCGTTGCATTTACCAACTCTTATTCCTTCCTTGTTGGAATGGCCAACAGCCCCACGTGCGACCCATGCAGCAGCGATGAGACGTTCGCGCACATTATCTGTGTCTGCCCGCGCTATATTGCCGAGAGGCAAGTGATGTGCAGAGTGGTGGACCAATTGGACAGTCGTCCACCATCAGAACTAAAAGCTCCAGTCTAGCAACAACAAAGACAACTTATTCCAGAACAATCGTCTTTACCACACAGAGACGGAATGAAATGCATTGTTATAGACCTAACGTCTGACCGTGAGCCCCACAAGTTCGGGCCACGGCAAGGCAGTCTTTGTCGAATGCGCAATCAAGCGCTCTCATCAGGTGATCGTCAGCCCACTGGTTATACTCTGGCCCGCGGCGCTTTTTTATTGTAATTTTCTTAAATGCGTTAGCATTTCTATGCTTACCCAACGAGAAAACCGTCCGTCCGTCCGCCCGTCCGGTAAGACGACCGGTTTCAAGATGGCGCCCGCAACAGCGAGCGAATTCATCTTCGTGCTGCCTCCAGCTTCAGTGCCAACACAGCACCACGGAAGGTGTCAGCACACGCCGCAGTCGACCACGCTACCAGATCGCTTTCAAGGTACGGGCCTACGTATCCATCCTCAACGCTAAGTAACCCGCGAACACATCGCGCGCGAAGTCATCAACAGTCGGCGCTCTTCGTCGGCATCGCAAATCGCTTTAAAGGCACGGTCAGCGCGGCGGTGTGGCCGGTGTGGCGCGGTTTAAAACGGTTCGCCGCGGATTGATGAGGCGCTAAAAGAGCGATAACGGCTTATAATTGATCGGAGCGCCACCAGCGTACTTGGCGCCCCCCAGCTGCAGTACTTTGCTTGCGTCATCAATGCTCCTTGCGGTGCCGTCCACATAAGTTCGTGCCGCCGCAACACTATCGTTTGCACTCGCCGGACCAAAGTTTCATAATCCTGATTATGACATCGGGATGCGTGGAGATGAGCAAGTGGCACAATGCTTACGCTACTTAGACAACTCCCAAAAGGAGGTCCTGCACTTTCTTTCCGTTCCCTTCTTTTTTATTGTCGCTTGGCTTAACTTAGTTCACTTATTGACTGCATACAGAGCTCTGCGCGACCGCTTGCACCATCGGGGGAATGTTAAGTATACTGGATGACGACGGGGCTGTCCATGTGATCGCGCAGCCGAAACGCAAAACTCCGAATGTCCCTTACTGCTCATATGATCATCATCGTTTCTCGAGTCGCCACTTGACAAGGCAGCCTGAAGAGTTCCTTGCAACATTAGAGATTTTACTCTTTGAATCTTCCAGGTGTAGATAAGAGTGCGGGACGTAAACTTCCACTCGGTTTTTTTTTTTCCACACCATAAAATTAACCCGCAAAACCCAGCCGTAATGGGGTGACGGGGCGTACGAAATTATCTCTACAGCGGGGTTCTCGCTCTCGCTTTAAAAAAAAAGAATAGAAAAGAAAGAAAAAGGAAGCAGTTTCAGCTCTGACTTTGCGCGGCCACTTCGATCCCTTTGACTAGGGGAGCACTGATATGCGCTGACGCGCATCGAGAAACTAGAAGTGTGCTGCACTCTAATTGGTTGAAGCACTAACAAGCTCGCGTTAAATTAGGGTAACATTACCATAACGGCATTCTGTTAGCTAGACGAGAAAATAATGCGCGAGCTGGCTTATCAAGTATGAGCAGAGCCCTAACAAAGCCTACTTCTCACCTCACCCCCCCCCCCCCCCAATACGTGCAACAACTTTAATCCGAACAGCTATGATCGACTTTCTGGTTTCTGTTGTATGCTTGTTTCTTTTTTGCAGGCTTTTGTCGGAGGTGAACGCGAACTAACTAATTGAGAAGTTGGCCTTGCTGTCGCAAAAAAAAAAAGTGCCGTCGATAACCAAAGGAAGTTTTGAAATCCGGTCGATCAGGGTACTGCCTAACGCATTCGAGTTAGTGGAGCTACATTCAGCCATCCACGAGTCTAACATATAACAAATGCACGATCACCCTTTTTATATGCATATATATGTTTATAGCCTCGACTGCTTTCCTTACTTCTTTTTGTCGTCTCCATACGCTGGAAAGCTTCAGCTTTGGCTTTTAGCTCCGACGTAAGGATCGATAACTGGGTCGAAACGCAATTACGCCGAACACGCGCCCAAGTGAAACTGTTGGCGAGCACACGTGGCACATCAAAAAAGAGACCTTGTCGATACATAGCAAAATAACGGACACGCTTCGCCCATTTACAAAGAAAACATCAAAATTACGATAATTAATTTGCACACGAAGACACGTATAACGCGTACGCGCCGTAGACTCGCAGAAACGGTACAGGGCGGTGACGAAACGGACAGTTCCTTTTTTTTATTGCGATATCAATTAAATGGACACTCCAGGCGCATTTCTGCCGTCGCCGTGAGGTTCCGTATGAGCGAAAGCGTGTGAGGATGAGCCGGCGAACGCAGTTCAATCTCGCGTGCGCGAACAAGGAACGCGGCCCGGATCAACACCACCTAGATAGATCTAGGTGGTGTTTCCCGGATGCGTACCCTCTCCTGCGACGCGCGAAGCGGTGGGTGGGGGTTGTCAGGCGAGAGAGGAGGGGCGCTCTTCTCCGGCGGCTGCTACGGTGCCTCGATGTCCTCCTCGCCCGCCGCTCCGTAGAGAGTGGAGACAACCGCGGCGTCTACTACGGCTTTAAACATGCGAATCGCGGACGCCGTAAGAGACGCCTTTGCCGGGCACCGTAGAGATGCATTGCCGGCGCTCGTGTGTCTTGAAAGCGGTCTGCGACGTGGCCAAAGTGCACGTAGTACCGGTAGCTTCGTATGCGTTATGCTTTCGACGTGTCCTTCGTGTTGAAGCGAGAGATGGACGAAGGTCAATTCGCTTCCCGTTGCCGCGATTCCTCACTCAAGAATTTCGAGAGCGAGTTTCCGCGCTCACCAAGCGAGGTGTGTTCATGTTTACCTGCGCGCTCGTAACACCGTGCTCGTAAATTTAGTTAAAACACGTTGGCGGACTAGTTGGTCTGAATCCATGATAGAATGTGTAAGCGCGACTGAACAAGGACGTAGACAGAAGCAGACACACAAGGACAGCGCTGTCTCCTTCTGTGTGTTTCTTTCTACGTCCTTGTTGACTGGCGCTTACATATTCTATAATGGTCAATTTAGTTAGTCAACGAATGTTTACATGTTTATACGGCCGATAAATCTACTCTCTTTACTACGTACAGCTATCTGCTAATTTGCTATGGAAATCGGTGCTTCGCTTTTCGGACGGGACTGTGAATTCTTTTTTCTTCTTATTTAACTTTTTCATCTAGGACATTGATTGGTCGACGAACGCCCTTTCCAGAGATTGAACACGAGTGTGTGTGCGTGTGTCTCTGCACTTATAACACGCACATACACAAACTGGCAAAGATATGCGGACACGCATCCGCAGGCAATGCCTTACAAATATACACTATAGGACTAACTCCCTATTTGAAATCACCAACTCATTATTTTCACATCTGACCGCTCCACCAGCGGCTACAACAGCCTTCATCAGGACACACAAATTTAAGTAGTCTGCGTATTCTGTCTACTAAGCCGCTTCACCTTATTATAGAAGTATGGTCCTAGGAGAAAGATTGCGGACCGTACAAAACGAAAGTGTTAAACTAACTTTCCTTTGGCACATCGCGGTTCACGCACTTTCCAATGGGTTATGTGTAGAAAAATAGTTATGGAGAAATAGCGTAAGACCAAAACTTAAGAGTTTACGTATAGTATTCTTACACCCTTATAGACATGAAAGTAAAACCTTCTATATGCCACCTATACGTTGTCCAAATAATATTTGTGCGAACAAAGCTACTCTACGGAATACATTCCTGCATTCCCTTATTCAGACCGAACCCCGGCCGAAACGTAGGAAATGAAGTATCGTTTTTCTCGGAAGTGCGACCTCAACGTACTAGTGCCGATTAAACTATCGGATCGCATCAGGCTTCATATATATATATGCGCGAACTGCCTCATCCTATCGAGGAACTTTGACAGTCGGCTTCCGATTTTGACGCTTGGGGTAAATTTTGTTTGGACGCAGCAAGTTCCCAGTCAGGACTCTTACGTCTGGTTCCAGAGTCCACGTGAATTCGGCCTACTTCCTCAAACGCCGACAGGAATAAAACGAGCAATGCATACTGACAGAAACGAGCTCAGTTGGCGCCTGCAGACTTTCCGGACGCTGTCACGGAAAAAGCCCCTATGGCGCATCAAAAACTCCCGTTCGATCGCACCGCGAACCCGGCCATGAGCCACACCGTTCGCCTTTTCTAAATCCAAGCCTAACGCCCCGGAGTCTTGAACCCTAATCCACTTATTCGTCGCCGGAGTCGAAATCGGTGATGAGGCGAGACGCGTAAGCTGATGCCACGTCTTTTTCCCCAGTTTGAGGGCCGGCGGCGACCGTTCAATAAAGCGGCAAAATGTAAGCGAACCAGACGAGCCCCCCAGGCACAGCGAAGAGGCCTCGTCGGGACCATCTTTTAGGCCGAGGGCGTTTGTTTCAGAAATCCTCTTCCGAGGTGGGGAGCGGAGAGCGCCGGGAGCGAGGCAGCGTAGGAGAGCTCTCGGTAATCCCTGTTAGATTCGGTAATGCCCCGTATTGTTGCCCAGAGTGAGCCGCCATCCGGATTAGAGAGAGAGAGAGAGAGAGAGAGAGAGAGTTGGCTGCGCGCGTCTTCTTCGCAGTTCGGACGGACAGCTTTTCATCGTCGTTTACCGTGCGGGAAAGCGGGAAGGACGGAAGGCTCGACTGCAAAGAGGGCGAAAGCCTTCTGGCACCCGTTGGAAGACTCGACTTCGACAAGGACATACAAAACGACGGAGTTTGGAATCTACGCGCCAGGCTTGAGCAGCCGTATCGGGTTTCTTGAACGCAAGCTTTCCGAGAAGTCAGGAGTAGAGAGGGAGGAGAATAAAGGGGGAGATGGGGAGGTTAACCAGATCGCAATGTGCGGTTTGCTACCCTGCGCCGAGGGAGGGGGAAAAGAGAGGAGAACAGTTAAGTACCTCGCTGAAGAGAAGCCCGAAGGAAAACAGTGTTAACGGCTGACGTTATGAGCACTAGCATAATATGACCATGTCATTAGCGCGATATTAGCACAGTTTATAGTCGACGTCCATATAGACATAAAATGACGGGCTTGTACTGCGCTCCTGTATCAGGTGTGTTGAAACAAAAATTTTAAAAAGGCGGAGGGGGGGTGGGGAGGGGCTTGAGGTTCCAAAGCTGCACAACTGAATAATGAGGGATGCCGTACTAGGGAACTCGGGATTAATCTTGACCGCCTGGGGTTATCTAGTGTGCACCCAAATCTGAGTGGACGAGAGCTTTTGCAGTTGGCGCTCTTCGAAAAAATATGGCCCGTTTGTGCAATATTCGGTTGTTTGTCAAGGGTCACCTTTTTATGTCTGCTCAGCGTAGCTCATTCTCAACAAAAGCAGGATAGCAGCCCGCTCAGCTATCACGCGAGTCACGACACGGTTACTGTTCTGAACTTCTGAAGTACACGCAATGTTTAATCCACCGTGCTCTACCGAACGCACGTGTGGCGCGTTGAATTTTCCACAACAGAGGGCGTAAGAGTTTTCAATGACGTCGCCGATTCGCGCGGCGCCGGTGGTGCCTCCCGTGGAATTCTTCCGCGTTAAAAATGAAGCAAACCTAATCATCATCATCATCATCATCATCATCATCATCAGCCTGGTTACGCCCATTGCAGGGCAAAAACCTCTCGCATACTTCTCCGACTGCCCCGGTCGTGTACTAATTGTGGCCATGTTTTCCCTGCAAACTTCTTAATCTCATCCGCCCACCTAACTTTCTGCCGCCCTCTGCTACGCTTCGCTTCCCTAGGAATCCAGTCCGTAACCCTTAATGACCATCGGTTATCTTCCCTCCTCATTACACGTTCTGCCCATGCCCATGCAGCGGTGCAGCGGTGGTGTAGAGGTAGAGCATGTATAGGAGCATGTAGGTGTAGAGGTGGAGCAGGTAGAGGACCGCGGTTTGAATCCCGGCGCCGCGCAATTTTCCACCGGAATAAAAAAAAAATCCGCTTGTTGATAAAATTGCACAAACAGGCCTGGAGTGCAGCCTTATCCCGGTGACCAGAACCGGTAACGCACTCCCTCACCAGAGCAGGATTGGCCGCCACCCTGGTGCAGTACTTGGCCACAACCTCCCATATGAACACAACAATCAAAAACCTAATAAGCGTCATCAAGTGTAGGACGAGCGTCGAAGTTTCATCTTCGAATGAAGAAAGTGTCATGGCGTTTTCTGTTTAGATGTAGCATTCTCAACATACGAGGAAAAGAAAAAGAAAGCCATCTGGTACGGAAATTCTCTTCGGTTGGTAGACGTTAGGCGAGGACACAATCAGTAGGTCCAGTTTAAAACTCCCTTCTATTTGATCAATTCCGTACTATTTCTGATTGCCTGGAAAGGAAACTACTTTTTGTACAGTCTCCCTCAAAAACGAATGCTCGGATTTAACCTCACACGACTCTCCCCAGCGAGTTATGAGGGACACCATATACGTTGAAAAAAGAAAAAAAAAGGAAGGAAGGTAGGAAAGAAGAAAAAAAAAACACTTTGCACTCCTTGAGGCGTATCCTTGTGCTACACTCTTAAAAAATTAACACCCTTTGTTATCTCGTCCGACGGCAATAACAGTCATCTGTCTTGCCCGCCATTTCCTTTAACGCTGCGAGCCGGTACTTTAAAGTCACGAACACCTCCCGCGTTATTAGGATGACACAGCATTCTCGACAGGAAAGTAGCGAGTACCGAGTTTTTGAGAAAGGAAACGCAAGCAAGGCAGATGACGATTACTAGTGTAGGATAAATATAAATCCCAAAGGGGGCAACCATTTTAAGTGTGCACTTAAAAAAAAGGGGGGGGGGGGGTTACGCCCTTTGGAGCTCATCTTTTCCCCAAACAATAATCGTCATCTGCCTTGCTGAAGTTTACTTCATGAAAAGTCGGCGCTCGCTACATTTTTGTAAAGACTGCTACGTCACGTTGGTAATGTGCATGCCGTTCTGGACCTGGAGGTACCGGGCTCGCAGCGTTAAAGAAAGGAGATGGCGGACAAGACAGACGACGATTATCGTTTGGGGACAAAATACAACCCAAAGGGTGTAAAATTTTCTTTAGAGTGTACAACAATACTTGCTGCCTGTGTTGCTTGCGCTCCATAGTTTCCTGTAAGGAATGCTACGTCATGCTGATAGAGCGCACACCATCAGTGACCTGAAAGTCTACCGGGCACGCAGAAATAAACGAAAGGCCCGCAGAATAGATAGCGGTTATCGTTTGAAGATCAGATTAGCCCCAACGTAAAAAAAAAATAGATTTACTTACAGTGCAGTTTAACGAAAATGAGGAACTTTAACCTTCTCCTAAATATAAGTGCACGAGTGCTCTTTTAACAAGACCTAATTTCTCATTCTGGTTCCTTCTCCATTTGGACGCGGTGCTGGTTCGGAAGTGCGTCGGCCTTGTGCAGTGCCTCGTTCGAGATGGTCGTGTCTGGATTAATGAGCCGTGGCGAACGACTCCGTGCCTGTCACGTGTTCGCCGGGGACAGCATGGATGATTTCGCCGAAACGATCGCGCAAGACACGGCGTTTCATTTGACGCCGGTCCTTTCGGGTTTTACGGAGGTAAAGCCAGCCCCTGTGGCAAATTGGAGGCTCCGCCCGTGACTGACCTTGCGAAAGTTAGCTAAGTTCGTTGAGAAAATGCGGATCGCCACGTTAACGCTCTGTTTTTCTTTTTTTCTTTTTCGCATAAAGAAATACTGGCTTTCGGCGAGACCCTTATGCAACGGAGAGAGCTGGTCAAATGGCGCGCGGAATATTTCTCTCGCATATTAACTCGCACGATAAGTTACACAACCACGCAACGGAGGCAGAAAGAGCGCGCGATCACTTAGCAAAGCAGTTGAGTTCAATTACGCAATGAACAAGGAAGTAATAATTTGAGGGCAGAAGTTTATTATCCCAGTGAATGAGGCCACTTTCTGTACTTGAAACTACGTCTGTCCTCTTTACTGGGTTGACGACGCCCTACTCAAAACAGAATCAAAAGCATCGAGGCCATCATGGCGGCCATTAATTGTTATTCCTGTCCACCCCACTTCTGTTTCATTTTCAGGGGTGCCTTTCGTCCCTTCCTCCATTCGGCTAGCTTACGAAGTTGCATTGGAATACTTGTAAAGCCTGCATAGAAACACCCACTGGAGTTGTTCCAATGATGTCCTCCAAGGATTCCTTGCTTTGTTTATCGGGAAATATGAAAGTCTTACTAACCATCATCAACCTATCTATGTCCCCTGCAGGGCGGGGGACTCTCCCAACTATCTCCAATCACCCCTGTCTTGCGCCAACTGAGCCTGTCTTATATTCTTGCGAAGTTCATAATTTTATTCCACCACATATGATTCTTCACCGTTTTTGACTGCGCTATGGTTGTCTCAGCACCCCGACTCGACAAAGTCTCCGATAGTCCGCTGGTTATGAGCCCTACGCATTAAGTGTCCTGCCTAACTAGTTCCTTTCTTTTTCTCCTAATGTAAAAAGAAAAAAGAAAATCGGCTACTCCAGTTTGCTCTCGAATGCACAGCGCTCACTCCTTGTCTCTAGACGTTACGCTTCAAATTTTTCATCCTGTCACTCGTTAAACGGTCCTTAACTTCTTTCGAAGCTCCTTTGTTAATCTGTCCCATACGTTAGTAACGGTAGAATGCAATGATTGTTCGTTTGCTTGTGAAGAAAGAGGTAAGCGGTCATAATTTGGTATTTATTGCCGTACGCTGCTCAAGCCCACTTTTATTTATCTGTATGTTTCTTTCTGATCATGAGGGTGCTGGTGCTAGTATATATATATATATATATATATATATATGTATGTACTCTGACGAAGGCTGGTCCACCAGCTGAAAACGTTAAGTAAAAGAAGTCTCCCAAAAAGTTCGTCGTCTCTTTCCTGCGTATTTTACGTCGGGTCCTGCGTGCTGAACTTTGAAGAAAACCCCTATATATATATATATATATATATATATATATATATATATATATATATATATATATATATATAGATATATATATATATATATATATATATATATATATATATCCTTGATGCATGGCTATGTTTGACCGGGCACTGAAAAGAACCTGAGAAATATATGTTACTATCACTGACGCCGCTGTAAACTTTCGCATCCGATTTTCAATTCTGTTTCGTCTAAACAAGTCCAAAAAGGAGTTTTGGTATTCTGCCTTCGTGAAATTTATTTGTCACTTATTATGACGAAGGAAAATACTTCGAACACATTAAGAATGAACCGTGACGATGACTTCGGACACATGCAAGCCAACCAAGAGCTTATAATAGGCTTAAACTGTGGAACGCAATACACCTGATTAACAAGCGGCATAAAAAGTTCACGGAAGGGCGCGCTCAGGAAACGGGTCGCCGACGTTGACAATAAAAGCGGTAAGCGCGTCTTTTTGATGCCAATAAGGCCCATAAGCAGAGAAACACATAAATTAATGGTCAAAGGACAAGTTCTGGAGAAGGTCACCTAGTAGTTCTTAGTCACAGGTATTTGAAGTAGGTATAGATAGCCAAACCCGAAAATAACCAACACGATCAAAACAAATTAATCTATATATCGAGCGTGAAAAGCATTTGTTTAGCGATATTCACGCAAGGTCAATCGCCCCTGGCACGTATCCCCAATAGAGTATATCGGAATGTGAGCCCCCCCCCTCCCACCTGCGACGCCAACGTAATTTTTTTTTTCATACGTGCTTTCCTATTATACTTTTTTTCATTTATTCGGCTGAGCATGCTTGATTCTACCGCGTTGCTGCGTCACTTACGACGTGATGGGTCGGTACTCATCATCATCATCAGCCTGGTTACGCCCACTGCAGGGCAAAGGCCTCTCCCATACTTCTTCCAACAACCCCGGTCATGTACTAATTGTGGCCATGTCATCCCTGCAAACTTCTTAATCTCATCCGCCAACCTAACTTTCTGCCGCCCCCTGCTACGCTTCCCTTCCCTTAGAATCCAGTCCGTAACCCTTAATGACCATCAGTTATCTTCCCTCCTCAATACATGTCCGGCGCATGCCTCCCCCCCCCCCATTTCTTTTTCTTGATTTCAACTAAGATGTCATTAACTCGCGTTTGTTCCCTCACCCAATCTGCTCTTTTCTTATCCCTTAACGTTACACCTATCATTCTTCTTTCCATAGCTCGTTGCGTCGTCCTCAATTTAAGAAGAACGCTTTTCGTAAGCCTCCCGGTTTCTGCCCAGTAGTTGAGTACTGGTAAGACACAGCTATTATACACTTTTCTCTTGAGGGATAATGGCAACCTGCTGTACATGATCTGAGAATGACTGCCAAACGCACCCCAGTCCAATATTATTCTTCTGATTATTTCCGTCTCATGATCCGGATCCGCCGTCACTACCTGCCCTAAGTTGATGTATTCCCTTACCACTTCCCGTGCCTCGCTGCCTATTGTAAATTTCTGTTCTCTTCCAAGACTGTTAAACATTACTTTAGTTTTCTGCAGATTAATTTTAGACCCACTCTTCTGCTTTGCCTCTCAAGGTCAGTGAGCATGCATTGCAATTGGTCCCCTGAGTTACTAAGCAAGTCAATATTATCCGCGAATCGCAAGTTACTAAGGTATTCTCCTTAGTAATTTAGTAATGGGTCGGCACTATGCGACCCCAAAGAATGTGTCCCTGAACGCATCCATACGGTGCCGCAGGTCACAAATACTATTCTCAAAGACACCGCCACGCTTAAGACACAAGCCAAAGTTGATACCCAGTATACGCAGTTTTCGCCACAATAAATAAGTGTGTTGCCTAAAGTTTTCTTTCTTCTTTTTTTAAAGTGAAGTTGAAGTTCGAGTTTATTCACAAAAAAAACAAATGCATAAATCTGGTATACAGAGGATGATAAGTAGTATACGGATAAAAAGTCTGCGAGTAGCGAATTCATCGCAGATGAATTCGCTACTCAGTGTGTCCGGATACGTCGAATTACCTGATTCATCGAACTATCCTTAGCTCAAGTCGTTGCAACCAAGTCGTTGACTGCGTGCACTGCTATACACATCGCGCTAATGCGCGTCAACGGCTGCAAAACAGGTAGGATGCCAGGAACCGGAAAGGAGTCGCTTGTCCGATCGATGATCGACCTGGCCAGATTCAATTCCGCCCGCGCCGGCTGAACAAGCTCGCGCGAAAGAGCAATAAAGGCGATTACGAGCCGTTGAGGTGGCCTCAGACTCATTTGATGAAAAGCAGTAACACGAAAGAAAAAAAATAAAGAAAGAGTCAGAAGGGCGAAGGTCGTGTCCTGCCGTTGTGCTCGCAAGGTAGACGCACATGGCACCACTCTATCCACGGTATGGCGAAAGAAAAATCGAAGAGGAAGCTTGCCGCAACACGACCGAAGCCAAACGAGTCGGCCCAACACGTGATCGTCGCGTCGGAGCACGTTAGGCTTTTCAGCGCTGCCCCTGCACAGCCAGAGCTACGACAGTGCATCCGAGCAAAGCACGCCTCGATTAACGACTACCGCAAAGCAAACGTTCTCGACCAATAAGCTGAGCCTCTGAGAGGTCACGTGTTGGACCGACGTTCGCGGCGAAATAGCGAAGCGAATGGCTTCACGGGGAGCTGTCGCGCCAAGGTTCACTCTGCGATGCAATCCTCCTTCCCAGATAGATGTTTTTTTGCTGCCTTCATGACCTACGATGACTGTTTATACGCTGACGAGGATCCCATATTGAGAAGGAGCGCTCGTAGAGACAGGCGAGACGCTCACGTTTCGCCAAGGACAGCGTTGAAGATGCGACTACCATTGGCCATGAATAGTAGACGTTGATGAGAACTTCATGTCAAGCTAGTAAGTAAGCTATAGTTAAACTAATAAGTCAGATAAGGGTAGACATAAAAAAAAAGACGTAAACGAAAGAAATACGGGTGGCGAAGCCGCCTCGAAGTTACCACAACGGCTGGCCATGATGACGTGAATTTTGACTGTTCGGGTTTCCGGGTAATTTGGCCATCGCCAAAAGTGCCACTGCACTGCGGCCGAAAGTATTCAAAGAGACTAAGCTTGGAAATGTCGAGCACATTTGCTCTGATAACGGCAATATACGAGAAGACACTAAAAACATGTGACGTCACACTCCAGTACGGGCAATGCGGTTGCGGCGCGAAAGTAAAAATAAAAATGTAAAGTAAACCTTGGTCTTCCCTTTCTCTTCTAGTAATCAAACTCTCTCAGTGATATGAAGCAAAACAGAGTCTTGAAACGATACTTCCGAGACTCTAAATGATTTGCTTGTTTGTTTGGCGTTTCTTTAATCAAGTAATCCGGAATGGAACTTAGAAATCCGAGACAACTAAAGATCTTGCCAACCTCATTAAGCGACGCCATTTTACCCCTTTATTCTACCCCGCGCTTGTTCTAGAACAGTATAACAGAATAAAAATAAAATAGAAAAGAAATGACGAATATTACGCGAAGCTTACTGTGTAAAAAAGGAGTCTGGTATTTGTACAAGCACGACCGTGTATCAAGCTGTCAAAGAAAAATCACAGTTTCACCATAAAGTCGAAGCAACGAATGCCAAAGTAACATGTTAGAATATTACACAAAGTGGAAGACTCGTAGCTGCAGACTGAAGTAAACGGAAGTTGACAAAGTAAAAAAAAGAAATACAAGGTGCAGTTTCGCCCGAAAGGCGGAGCATCGATGGCTATATATCAAATTAGTGGACACCTACACGAAGTAAGGACAGTAGTTTTACCGGCCGTTAAACGTCTAAGCATAGGCACGCTACCTAAATTAAAAAGCCCGGTGTCACGCCCGCACTAGCAAACATGAACACGTCTCACCCGATGACCGCGGAGACTCGCTGTCAAATTGCTGCAGTGAGGAAGCGCGGCAGCGGCAGCGAGCGATTGCCCGTCGAGCTGCGTCTGGCATCGACGCGAACTGAGCCGCTAAAATACAGCGCACGGCGGACTCTCTCCCCGTCGCAGATGGCGTTGAAGATACTGCGACCCGGCTGACGCTCGCAGCAGCCCGGAGTAGCAAGCGCCCCGCCCCCCTCCCACACACACAGACCGAGCCTTGTGCGTTACCTAAGACGGCGTGTTTCCTCGTCTCTTTCCTCCCTTGCGTGTGCAAAATTGAGCTGCGATGGCTGCCTCCCACCCTCGCACGGTTTCACTCGCACATACAGCATATACGCCGCGCGGCGACAATTTTATCGCCCTGGGACTTTACCCCAGGTAGCACACAAAGTCTTGAAAACGTCGTATTAAGGGATTCAACGTCTGAAAAGGATTTTTGACCAAAATCGACGCATCAAAGACGTTCCAAACAAGATAGCTTAAAAACGAGGGGTGAATACGTTCTGATAACGTTAGAAGCCAGACAGCTTAAAAACGAGGGGTGAATACGTTTTGCAAACGACTCAAAACGCCACCGCCACGCCACGGTGCGTCAGCCTTTTTAGCGGCTTCTACAATATTCAACAACCCATCAACGCGATCCAACCTTGCGCAAGGTGGCGATACCGTCGTCAAATCATGTGACCAAGGTGGCCACGTGATTCGTGATGCCGAGCAGCCGGGCGAGCCGGGGCATAGTCGCGTCGTCATGGCGTCGTCACGTCACCGCACTCGCATTGCGCTGTGGTGTGTTTGCGGCTGTTCTGAACGTGCTGCCGCTGCCCTTTGCTATGTAAGTGTTGCAGTGTTTTGCTGTCAAGAAAACGATATGCTGTGATCAGTTTGGGTTGTGCGATATGTTTGTGTGGTTTTAATTTGGAAATCAGTAGTGTTTTCAATTGTTATTTGATCAAGGCGGCCACGTTATTCGTGAAGCCGGGCATAGTTACGTTATCGCACTCGCATGGCACTATGGTCTGTTTGCGACTGTTCTGAATGTGCTGCCGCTGCCCTTTGTCATGTAAGTGTTGCAGTGCTTTGCTGTCAAGAAAACGACATTCTGTGATTAGTTTGGGTTGTGCGATCTGTTTGAGCCGGGCATAATAACGTTATCGCACTTGCATTGCGCTGTGGTATGATAGCGGCTGTTCTGAATGTGCTGCCGCTGCCCTTTGTCATGTAAGTGTTGCAGGGTTTTGCCGTCAAGAAAACGACGTTCTGTGATTAGTTTGGGTTGTGCGATCTGTTTGTGTAGATTAATTTGGAAATCAGTAGTGTTTTCAATTGGAGAGCGCGGAGTGGAGGGCACTAATCAGCTCTTCAAGTTCACTGTCATGTTATGTGAGGCGCCTTTTCACTGACGCTGTAATTAAGGCGTTAAGGGCAGTATAAGGACGAAAGTTAGAGGGACGAAATCGTGCCTGTGTGACCCTAGCGTCGGGGTCGGCCGCTATGCGTGATCCTAACAAGAAAGCATTTTGCAGAATGCGAAGAAAGGCGGCAAAATTTCTGTCTGTGCGCACCTTGCCGATCTCCGCAATAGAGCCATCATCGTGGTATTTTAGTCTCCCGTTTAGCAAGAGCGTTGCAGACAAGGGAACTGGTTCAAACAGGCTTTTTTTTAATGATTCACTACTAGTGCGGTATCCCAAAAGGTGAGGTCAAGTGCTCACCCTATTTTCTTCCCTCGCGCTACAGCGCACTGACAGAATTTTGCGTGCACCATACCGTGCTTTTATCGTTTGCGCTTCAGGTTCTCGATTGTGTTTTCGCCCCCTTTACCCACGTGATGGGTATTTCATGGTATTACCGTGTACCACATGTGTCCATATATTGTGTCCAATATATGAAACGGCCAAATTCGATTTTATTTGACGCCTCAAATGGTAGTAATGTATTGAGTCCCTTGTAGCTTTGTGCTTGTTATCAATTTTACTATTTGGCGAATGGATACAGCATGTACGCTGCATAACTCGCTTGTGCATGCTGCATACGTGAGTCGAGTATGCTCTTGGTATAAAATAACTTGTATGCTTTAGGTAGTACGATTGTTTGCAGTTTGGGAAATGTGTCGGAATGTACGCTGTGCGCCCTTCGCGCTTTACGGCGGCTTGCCGAGTTCGTGCGGGTGCCATGTGTGCGCATGGAGTTCGCGAAGCGCTCTCGCAGTTTTTTTTAAATATATATATATACATGTGTTCTGTTCGCGCGCTTCGCACAACAGGGCATGTCGCAGTTCTTTGTCCTTGTGCAACACATTTTCCTAGCGTACGTCTGTGCATTATTTGGTACCGGTTTCACACGGGGCTCTTTTAGCCGCTATCCAGTCCGTTACAAATCGAATTTCTCGGTAGTGATGGCTCCTCTGCGCAAGCTACGAGAGTGAGCCAGTCGCATCGATAATTTCGATCCGGATCGGGCTTGATCGCGATCGAGAGTGGTCGTGTGACACCGGTTTTACACATGGCTCCCACATAGGGAACACTTTAAGTTCAATGCTACTGAGTGAAGAGCAAGTGCATATATATGCCAGTGGTGGTATGTGGGCAAGTCTTTATGGTGAAGCCAATACTTGGGCATTCAAAATATTTCAATTACCAGCGTAGTGCATCAATGTGTCTACTTCGACAAAATGGAAGTGCAGATATCTGAGCATACCTGTCCAGGGCAGCAAGTACGTGTGTCTACATTGAAACCACTACCAGCATGTGCGGCAGTTCTATTTTCAGCAGCGGGACTGCACAATAATCAGTAGGATGCTCTCAAGCTGTTTATCTATGAAGCTCTGCCTGGACTGTGCCAAATATTTTTGGACGTGAAAGTGGGGGTGAATTGGTAAACATCAGTGGAACTGTGCCTGGACTTTGTGGCAAATGTTTTTGGATGTGAAAGTGTGAGTGAACTGGCAAAGAATTTGCTCTGGGCTACACGTGTTAAACGTTTTTCTCATTCAGAGTGCTTTTTTTACTTTAGGAGACTGGAGATGTGCGCAAAGTGGGACATGTCAGTGTGCTAATTATTGTATTTGCTGGCTTGCAAATTATTCGTTGCAACTTTGTTTTTGCCAGAGAGGTACAACTTTGCCTCTTGTAAAGGGCTTTTTAGATAAAACACTTACTATTTATTATGACCATTGCTTCCTTTGTTACACAAATGCAGCTTCCAGTGCATTCCAGTTTATTTCCATGTTTATGTAAGTTTCTAATATGAGGTTTGCATATTCATTTCTCACGTTCTGGAGCGGCAAGATGCAGCATTACTGTCTCATCGTTCGCTGTACTACAGTAGTGTTCACTTAATTGTTACACTGAATCCCCCGTTTAAGTATTCTCTACTAATTTCACTTGATTGCTTTTTTGTTGTATGGTTATTTTTTTCTCGCCATTACCTTCTTTGATATATCCTAAAGGCAATATTTCCATTTTTGCATTGTTCCCATTTTTTTTTTATTTCTGTCACAGGATTGTTTTATGATGGTATGCGGTGGTATTTCTCTTTGTGCTCTTTTCAAGCTTCTAGATGATTGATAACATGGCTTGGAGGCAGTTACCATCCAATTCATACTCTTGCATTTTTCAGTCTACTTCTTCCATTCGCTCCGATGTCACTTCTGCATAACTCTAGTCCATCTAATAGCACGCGCACTTTACTATGATAAATTAGACACTTTAGTACACTCCAGGTTTTTCTGTTCATTTTTGTATGTGTACTTGGAATTTTGTTTATATGCTAGTGAATGTTCACTTTCGAGTTCATTACGAATCCTTTCTGCGACTTTTGTCATTGTTGATGTAGTTTTATTTCTATTTGCATTTCTCACACAGTTTGTTCGAACCTTGCATAAGCATTACATTTTGATAAAGTGTTCTTGCTTTGTCACAATGTTCTCATTTCATGCACTCTTGGCATGAAGGGCTTGGTCTGGCCACCTGCCAAGACGTGGCCATTTGTTCTTTGCAGGATGTCATTCCCATTGTGGTTGTAAGCATCGTAGCTTACAAAAGGCGGTATTAAGGATTTATTATTCCTAACAGGCTCATTTTCGTGCGACTTGGTAGACGATGCGCCGGCCATGCGGGGAACAGTGCTTGGCACTGCGCCATGGCTCTTACAGTCAACACGGACGCTTCTACTCATCTGGGGCGCGATTGGAGATCGTTGTTCGAAACACCCGATCAGTTTCACCTCACGCGATTGGTCTAGGCCGTGCCAACGGGTGCGGCTGACGACGTCTGCGCGGCATAGGCCAGTCGCGTGAGGCGAAACTAAACGCGTGTTTTGAACAACGATGTCTCATCGCGCCCGTCACCCGCGAAAATTAGCTTCAGATGATCGTAAACCTTTCAAGACCGCTTCTAGACCAGCTTTTTGATAACGTCCTAAAAACGTTTAGAAATGGGTTACGAATAGTTTTGGCAAAGGGATTACTTGTGTCTTTCCCAATCCTATTTCTAGACCAGCTTTTCGAATACGTCTTGGAGACCTGTTCTAGATCGTCTCAAGAAAGCAATTAAGCCGGACATTAGCAGAGATATCCGACGTTTTCCCGCCGAAGTTCTCTCATTCGTGTCTTCTTTAACCCGTTTTTATCGTCTTGGATAAACGCTACGAAAACGTTACGTATCTCTTTTGTGCTACCTGGGACACGGAACCTCACGACGACGGCGACGGCAGAAATGAGCCTAGAGTGTCCATATCATTGCTATCGCAATAAAACGAGCTGTTGTGCTAGGAGTCCTTCGTTTTGATTGCGCCATCAGACTACTTCACCTACGTCTACCAACTTAAAGCCAACGTCTTTCTGAGTGACTTTACCACCACTCTTCCGTATCGGGTACATGACTCAAACCTCTTTCCTGTGCCGCACAGCCGCGACAATAAATTTACACCATTTTCAGGTTTCAGCTCTTTTTGTGCGTCGCGCTTTCAATATTTTAGTCCGAGAAGATTTACTATTGAAGGCACGCGTTGCCGCAGTTTCGTTTCATGACATTTGTTCGTGGGCTTGCGTTATGAAAATGCTGAGGAATAATTTTGTCAGGAACGTAAGAGCTAGTATGAGCAACTTTAGAGATAGAATCGCGTGGCAACTTAACCGGCATATACCGCATGGCATGGCATGTAGCACACATATACCTAAATATAAACGGAACCTCACGGCGACGCCGATGGGAAAATTGGCTTGCAGTGTTCACATATTTGATGTAGCAATAAACAAAAGGAAAAAATAACAAAGCGATTATCTATGTCGACGGTTATATATCACACTTGTGTGACAAGTGGTCCGATCCAGGCACCGCGTTTGTAGCATAGGAGGAGGAAAGAGAAAAGAAGAAGGCAGGGAGGTTAACTAGAATAACGTCCGGTTGGCTACCATACACCGGGGGAATGGGAAAGCAAAGATCACAGGGAGAGAGAGGAGGGAAGGAAAGAATGAAATTGTGGCAAGTTCGCTGACGCGTGCGGTTTTACAGAAAGTGCCTTAATAGTCACAGGTGTATTTTCAATGCTGCTAATATTATGATGAGACCACAGCAGGTGAGCATACAAACAAGCTTCCAAAAGACTTCCGGTTAAGCCTTCTTGAACAAAACAAGTATACAATGCCCTCTAAATACAGGGTGTTTCAGCTAACACTTTCAAAATTTCAGAAAGGTTGCCTGTGACAGCTGGCACAATTCCAGTTCATGAAGCGGCGGGCACCGCGTGCAAAAAAATATGAAAATGTACAATAGCCGAATTAACGCAAATTAACCTTTACGATAATTACATCATGGCCCGTATTGTAATTTACGAATTCCAGTCGTGGAGTTCGCAAGGCGGATGAACTTGGAACGGATTCTAGGATGACGGCAGTTTTGAGATATTAATTCCGGAACTTTGAGGAGAAATGCATTGGCGTTCCAGTTGCCTTTGTGCTTAATGAATAAAACGACATTTTCTTAAGAAAGTAACAGGAACGCCACTTATTATCCGCAAAGTTCCGGAATCAATACCTCGAAACGGCTGCCATCCTGAAAATTCGTTCCGAGTGGATCCGCCGTGCGAGCTCAACGGCTAGAATTTGTAAATTACAATATGGCCCATATGTTCATCAGTTAAGAACTTAATCAGTGAATTTTTGTTATTTATTCGATTATTCATTCCAACGTATTGTGCAAGTACTGTCTGCCTCTTCGAGTAGATCTCCAGCTCATGAACTAGAATTGTGCGACCTGCCACAGGCATCCTTTAAAATGTTTTGAAATTTTACGCTGAAACAGCGGGCATAACTGCGGAATCGGAACCAGCATTTCTGCGCAATAATAATGATTGACAGCCGAATTTTACAGTTAATTGTAACACGATAGGCACACAGATGATAGAGGCAAGGGGCACATTCCTTGTATTTCAACAACTAAAAGAAATGCCCGTGTATTCATCTAAGGCACAAAACATTTCTTTTCTCCACTGCTAACTTGCCTTCTGGGCTCGTGAACACACTGCTGCTACAGCACGGACAATAGATGCGGCACACTTTCACTATCATGTAAATGTGAAGTTTAAGTAGAGACAAGTACATATAATGTCGTCCAGTAACCGTGACTACGCTGGCCAATATATGGCTAAATAAACAATTTTCTTTTTCGTTTTTTGTGTTAGACCGAAACTGCAATAAGATCCCCCGAAAATTTTGTTTTGAGCGTGTACACTTTAACGCAGCGAGCTTATTTCAAATATATGGATACCTCTACATCACCATATCAGGTACACAAAGTTGTCTAGCACTCTTGTTGTGGGAGCGATCCATACAAGTTTAAACGCTTAACGACGCGATGCCAATGTGAGAGACTACTAACCTTTCAACGAGGCCTTCGCTTTGAAAGTTGAAGACATTCATTCCGCCCGCTAATAAATTTAATGGGCTGAGTGGGAGGCGAGTATTGTATCACGAAGCTTGGCATTGATTTCTGTTCATTTTTTCACGGTCTTCATTACATAAACAAAATCGGATCCCTGGCTGATAGTGGCAGCAATAGCGACAGAGTCTAAACATGGAAACTGTTACAGGAGCGGCCATTTTCACAAAAACGAATAATCACCTCTCGTTTAGAATAAATAATGGCGAAGATGCTGTTGCGCGTTTTCGATAGGATGACAAATGTCATCGACGTTAACAAAGTACACTTTACCTACAGGCAGATATATTATACATGCCGTAACATGACGCTTGCTGTCTAAGTTACGTACAGTCGCCAGTTTTGTTATGGTGATCACTTAAGCCCTAGGCGAACAGGCGCCACGTGTACTAAGATTGTGTGGTTACGTGTGTTGGTGGAGAAAATTAAATGATAATCAAATGGTCTAGTTACCAATTCATGCATTGTAATGTGCACTGACACTTTCGCAAGAAAACAATGTGCCTTCTTGCGAGGAAGACGCCATTAGTACGAAAACTTTGTACGCAACCCGATCACCTTGACATCGCGCCTTAGTGACAATATAGCATTCGCTTCCCCTAAATTTTACTAAGACCGCTGTCGTCTTTACGCATTATGAAAAAAAAAATGTTTTTAAATCACGAATACGTAACACGTAGAGAAAAGACAAGACGGAGTATAACAGACGTTATAAACAAACAAGGCCAATTCAAGACGTACAGATACTTAAGCAGTGCACATACAACGCAACAAAATGTAGCGGCAAAGTGCAGATGGCCGGAAGCGCGACTTCGCCCGGAATTCAATTCCATTTTTCTTCATTTCTCGTCGCGAAATGCAGCGGTCCCTAGAATCCCAGCGGAGAGGCGCATCTTTACTGTACCTCCGGGCTGAAAAAGTGGGAGGAAAAACAACCATAAAAAAACGAGAAAACAACAACAACGACGGTGCAACGCTCTCTACGACAGGCAAACGGCCTTAGGATGCAGGCGCGGTGCGGAAAGCCGGAAGCAACAGGGAAAGAAACGGTAAGTAGAAAGAGCTCCGCGAATGCACGGTGCAGTGCGTCCCGATGAATTCGGGCGTCCAAGCGAACAGCCGGCTCAGTTATCGAAAAGCTGAATATCTAATCGAGAGAATCAGCAGTGGGCGAATAAGTGAAGGCTCAGGCAAGGGCAGCCTCGGATAGAGGCTGAGGCTGCCCTTAGCTTCGTCTTGTCTGATTTATTTGTTTGTTTGTTTGTTTCTATTTCTTTGTCTGTTTGTTTCCTTATCTTACCCTGAGGATGTAGAGCACCAGAGAAAGAAGTTGCATAAGATTCGCAAGCCATTCTCTTGTAGTAAGTGCAACCTGCGGGTCTTCCGTTCCTGCTTGCGTACTCCATTCTTTGTTTTCACTTTACTTGGTTCTTTGTTACTTTTTCTAGGTGTCGATCCTGTCCTTCCTAAGGAGTATAGGCAAGCGTTGCGTCCTTTCGGTGGCAATTGTCAGCCCGCTCATTCTCTATTCCTCCCTCGATCCATTCTGTGTGTTTTCATGTGGAATTGTAATAATAGGCCCCACAATGGTTTGCAGGTAGAAGCACGCTAATTACAACGATTTTGATCAGGCACAGGCGGCCATTGTCAAAACAACCTTTGGAAAATTATCCGTTCGAAGGCGTACGTTCGTCTCTCTGCGTAACACACCGTGTGTTGTTTTCACTGCGCGATTCCGCAGAGAACAATGCCGGCCAACGGAACATCTGTACGCGTAGCACAGATGGGGCCACAAGTAAGTCGAATCATCAATAGCGCGTAGTGCCGTGTGCTAGCTGCGGGGCAAAATATCACCAGCAGCAAACACGGTCGGCAAAGTTGACGGGAGTTCGTCTAGAATGCCTCACTTAAAAAAAGAGAGAGAGAAATCAGGTTAAGAAAAACGAAAAAAAAAAAAACGAGGCTCATACTTGGTATATACCGCCGCAACAAAGCACCAAGTCCTATTTCGCACAATTTACGGTCCCAATTTTGCGCTGGTCTGCGAATTTCGCCGCGCCGCAAAAAGAAAAGAAAAAATGCAGCGCGGTGCAGATAATGCGTGCGCAGTCCCAGAGTATATGCCGGGAAAACCGTGAATTTTCATTTCCCTTTCCCTCGCTGTCGTGTGCGTGCGCCTAACCTTTAATTTGCCGTTTTTATTTCTTCATTTCGTTTTCTCGTCTTCTTTTTTTGTTATTTCGTTGTTAAATCATCTGTGTCGGCGAAAGTCACTTCGGCGGCGTTCACCACGCCGGCATGTCGGCTTAAGTGAAACGAAGCAGCTGCAGGTCAGGCGTGCCACACGCAGGTTACTCCGGGGCGCCCATAATTTAGAAGTAGCCGCATATAGAGGCGCGGCCTCAGGGGCGGCTGCAATGTCAAGCCCCGGATGTAAACCGACGTAACCGTGCCGGGACGTAAATTACTTAGGACGTGCAACCAAACGAAGTTGTGGGCAAAGGTGAAAAGGGGAAAACAAACACTAAAATAAGAGACGAGGTGTCAGTGGCGAAGCCGTCGCGGAAAGCACGGCGCGGGGAATATTAAACGTGGGCGCGAGTATAAAACGACGGGGCCACGCTACCAGAGAGCCTCGGTGTTTCGGTGCTGTGAAGGCAACTTTCGTCTTTGTTGAGGGCGACTGGCCCATGTGAACGCCTTTGACTTGCTCAGGCCCTCTGCGTGCGTACGCGAGCTCATGGCGTCTTCCCCTCCCTCCCTCCCTCCCTCTCTCTCTATTTCATCTTTCTATTCGCTCTTTCCTGTCCCCCACAGAAGGCGTCTTCCCCTCCCTCCCTCTCTCTCTATTTCATCTTTCTATTCGCTGTTTCCCGCCCCATAGAGAAGGCGTCTTCCCCTGCCTCCCTCCCTCTCTCTCTATTTCATCTTTCTATTCACTCTTTCCTGTCCCCCACAGAAGGCGTCTTCCACTCCATCCCTCCCTCTCTCTCTATTTCATCTTTCTATTCGCTCTTTCCCGTCCCCCAGAGAAGGGTAGCCAACCAGACGCTTTTCAGGTTAACATCCCTGCCTCCTCTTTTTTTTCCTTTCAGCCTCATCCTCAATCTGCGGGTACACGCGTGCACGATTAGACGGCGCCAGAGAAGATGACGAGATAAGGAGTGAGAAAGAAGGCAGAACACAAGCTCAAACGATACGCGCACACAGACACGCTAGCGTAATACGCGGATAGAAGAAGAACACGCAACATGAATGGTCACCATGCTGCTATCGGTGAGGTGTAGCCGACCGCACCAATCGGTTGCCCTAGCGTTGCGCTTTACAATACGCGTGCTCAAGTTAACTTCGTAACAAATACACAGCCGTCAATGGGACTGACGTAAAGGCAAACAAGCGCCGCGGGAAGGAAATGCGTCAAAATGCTTCCCTCCCGGTCACAAGACTAAGCGCGACACAGACAGACAGACAGACAGACAGACAGACAGACAGACAGACAGACAGACAGACAGACAGACAGACAGACAGACAGACAGACAGACAGACAGACAGACCGACAGACAGACAGACAGACAGACAGACAGACGGACGGACGGACAGACGGACGGACGGACGGACAGAATACTGGGTGGTATAACGTTGCGAGTGATGTGTGCTTCACGCACACGCATTATGTCAGTTGACATGTTGCGTTAAAGAAGCAGAAAATCAATTTTTCTTGACATAATCGCTTGAAGGAGGCAAATACGGATAAAGTGCCTCAAGACGAGGACTTGAACAATGGAAGCGACGAATCATAAACTTCAGAAAATAAAATAAGCGGAGGAATGCAGGTTGGTATCACAACAGGGAAATACAGATCAAGATGAACGCTTTGAGAAGCATCACGCAAAAATGACTATTGATCACCGCTCTAGAAGCGGCGAAAGCTTTTTTGATTATTTTTTTTTTCAATGTTCCCCAAAGAAATGCTGGCGAGTTTCGTTTCTTGCAAAGCGAGGCGTCGTGTCGCGTGTTCTGCCTATTTACTATCCCTCCACGATTCTTCCACCTCGGGTAAGTTGTCCTTTTGTCTCCGAGATGCGCCTATCTATATTCGTTAAGGGTTCGTTGGCCTCTAAAGCAGACGACCTGAATACAACGCTCAGCTCTTTTCAGCGTTGCTGATATCCGGGTCGTTCCAAACGAAAACAATAATATAAATAAAAATGGAGGTAAAATAGGCGGAGAGATCGGAAGCCGGCGGAAACGCTTGCACCCATGACGGCAGGGGAAACGTGCCCGTTTTTTTTTAACGCTTTGTTTTATTTAGTCACCAGGTAAACACGTTACTGACTGAAGAGTTCGTTGTCATGATTGTTTCCCGTATACCTTAGACATGAGAAAACGCTTTCGAGGAGACGAACAAGTTGAAACGAAACGAAAAGCTAGGGTATTCGGAAAAACAGAACAAAGAGAAAGAAAGAAAGATAGATAGATAGATAGATAGATAGATAGATAGATAGATAGATAGATAGATAGATAGATAGATAGATAGATAGATAGATAGATAGATAGATAGATAGATAGATAGATAGAAAGTCACTGTCGTACTCAGCCCTACATCGGGTCGCGTACCTCGGAAACAACGTCTGTAATCGTGATGACGACAGGTATAGAACCGTGCAGACGACAACTGTGAAACTACACGCCTGTCGGCGGCGAGTGCAGCGCAAAGAATACGACACGTGATTAGGCGATGTACAGGAGCGAGCAGACGCAGGAAACGTAAACCTCGGGGAAAACGTCCAGAGAAACTCCCGACAGCCGAACGCATCACTGTCGGAAGGGTTTCCAGAGACAGCGAGAGGCGAAATAACGAAACAACAAAACGCGTGATCGGGCTGCAAAGTGCCGTATACGCAACGACACTTCTTTTTTTGTGTGCAGAGCGTCAGTGAAAACAAGCGCGAGATTAACCTTGTCATTCGACAGTGATGTATCCTTAGGCTTGCATGAAAAAGAACAAGCCTCGTCTTGCTGGAACGGCATTGAAACACAGGTGACAGCGGAGAATGAAAACGAACCTTTCTTGCCGTTCACGCCCAAGCGTCGTTGCTCTATAAACATTCAATGCAACTTGGTGCTGCCGAGAAGCTCCTCGTGTGTGTGATCTGGGTTTCCAGAGCTCCCTGTCTCTTTTGTTTACTGGATGTGACGTTCAGAAAACGGAGTTTCGATAGTTTCGTTGCCTGTACAGGACGCGCGACTATCGACACACCTCAATCCGCTATAGCACGTTCGGATGCCTAAACACAGAGCCCATGTGAGAAGCTTCCAAAGTGATACCCGAGTCCCTTGATAACGTTTAACTCGTCACCGTAAGGAGTGTCAAAGTGGGAAAAAAGTGTACGTGCGTGTGAAGCGTGAGAAGCCGCTCGCGTGGCAGGTGAATACAGAGAGGGGGATTCAATTGAATTGAATTTTGTTTGACAAAACGCGTACGGTGAATTTTCTTAAACTGTTTGAGCCCGTAGCCAAGAAAGGTCAGTAACGGGTCCAATATTGAAGTGCAGTAAGTCACGCAGGCATAGGTTACGTACTGGCATTGAAAGCATGATAACAACAGACAAAGCTCACAAGTTTCATCGTGTGTAAGGAAGATGAAAAAAGAAGGCCGAAAAGAAAAACAGCAACAACAACGAAGCCATAATAAATTAACACTGAACTATAATACATTGAAGACTAACACATAATACACTAAAGGCGGGAAAACAGGGGAGTATGAAATTCTCGTTGGCTCACTAGATAATAGAAATCTTAACTCAGAGAAGTTAAAAGAAAAATAGTCATACATAGATCTAGTTATTAGTGCGGGGAAAGGGACGTTAAGACATTGTCATAATATATATATATATATATATATATATATATATATATATATATATATATATATATCCCGTTGCTGCATTTTAACTGCATTTTAACGCATTTACCGCTAAAGCGTAGCTAACTTTTTTTTACGAAAGGACACTGCCGATACGATTGAAGAGTCGCGCTAGGGTCATCGATAAAACCAATACTTGCTGCAGATCCAGTCACCAGCCGAGAACGAGCGTACGATAGAGAACCAACGGCAGTTGCCTCACGCGCGAAGCGCCACGTACGGGCGCACGCTTTACGATCAGAACGAGCGCCAGCAGGGGCAAGCGCATCGCGGGAATTCGGGCGTCAACGTTGCCGCGGACGTCCCACGAACGGGGAAAACAAAATGGCTCTTTTTCTTTCTTTTTTCTTTCTTTTTTTTTCTTTTTTTTTTTTTTTTTTTTTTTTGCGGTCGTCATCAGTCAAGCGAAGCGCGACACTAACGTGTCAAGAGGATCGAAGAGGTGCGCAAAGATTTATTCGGACAGATATATGAGAGAACAACGATGGAGAGAGAGAGAGAGAGAGAGAGAGAGAGAGAGGAGAAGGGAGGAACGATTGTTGAGCTCCGTTAAAGAGCAGACAGCCATGGCCAGCAATCAATGAGATTATCGATTGCAAACAAAATCTTGTCAATGTAGAAGTTTGTAGCCGCGTTTCGGGGCGGGAACGGACGACGCGTCCGGAAGAGAGCGAGAGAATAAAAGAAACAAGCAGTTTTTTTCTTTTTTTCTTGCGGGTATAGTGACTCCGGGATGAAGAGACAGGAACAAGCGAGGAAAGCCGTAGGGCTTGCGTCCGTTGTCTCTCGCGCCCGATTTTCGTTAATAGCTTTGGAGGGGGGGGGGACCAACAAATAGATCGATACGGACTATAAGAATTAACGACACCGCTTTCACATGCGGTCAGCACGCCGCTGCGTGCCCAAACGCACAAAGGGTTCACTCTGGCGAGCTTTGGACTCTGGCGGAAGCTCACAAAATCGAGCGGCACGAGGACCAGTTCACGGCGTTATTGCTTTGTTTCTGTTCTAATAGAAGGACAACTACAGGTTATGTTATTATTCACATACCTGTTAGTACAGGAGTCTTGTATGAGATATTAAGCAGATTCGTCTTCGCGTAAGTGGGCGAGTGAGTACTTGCATGAAAACGGAAGTGTTGGCAAGTGTTCTTGCCGTCGAATTCTCCAAAAATCACGTTCAATCAAAACAATCACGTTCTGATGTTTCTGCACGCATCGCTGTTGCCGTGAAATGCCCGTAATATTCGCCTGGCATCGGACAAACAGCAATCGCGGCATTTAGCCCAACCGAACATCCAGCCTACGCCTCGTCAATGAACTGAATGATTGACTGATTGATTGATTCCTTGGACGTCCTGTAGAGAGCGTGTTCCATCTCCCAACTGTGACATATGAACTAGTGCCATACATTAACATAGAAGATCAAGTTAGTTAACAATTGAATGAGTGATTTATAATTACCGTCGGGGCGAAAATTTTGTTCCTGGTTTAATATCAAGACTCTCTCCTGCCTGATTCCAACTGTTCACTTCCTGGTAAAATAGTTCCTACATGAGAATGGAAGCGGTGAGGAGGGTGGGGGTAAAAGGGAGCTTTAAACATCCTGCGTAAAAATGTCACCTTCATATTATTTCTCGAGTTATACACTTTTGTGCTTGGTCGTTTCTCTATTAGGTTCTTTGTTTACTTAGGAGAGCTTACCTACTGGTTGCCTTGGTGCCTTACCTCAACTTCAGTTGCTGCTTCTGAAGTCAGCCTAGTTACGGTTTCGTTCATTACATCTATGTTATCTTCACCTTCTCGTTCTAAAGCTGCACATTTGTTTGCCAGCACCAGCCTCAATTCATCTGCTTTTACGCATACCGCGTCTAGGTTGGCCTGTTTCTGTTTGACTAATTTTACGCTTTCTCTCTTCAAACTGGGGAAAAATCCTACACCTCACTAACCTATGCTCACTGCCTTTCCCTGCCCAACACTTTTACGTACCGTAGGCAAAATATTTTTTTGCTGCGCACGTGGTACAACGCAGCGCCCGACAGAACGCCTGACTCCGTGTAATGGACAAATCCCCTGACTGTTCGCTGACGGGTCTAGTTGGGAATCGATCTTCGCACGTTCAAAAATGGGTGGTGCGCTTTCGGGTATGACTCGTGCGCCGGATCGGACACCAGGTCACACCACGTGTCTCTGAAGAAACGAACGTCCCCATCCGGAGCCGGCATTTAAATAGCTTCATTTACGTACCTGTCGACCTTTGAATCGCAAAAAGCGTAAAATCTCAAGGACACGGCACCAAGAAGGAGGAAAAAAAGGGACAGTAGGAGTGAGGGAACAGCGCGCATTTCCTTGACGCTTGGCCCTGAGCCGGCAAACCGTGCTGCTTGTCAGTCCCAGCTGTTCTAACAGCGGAGACCGGCAAGCAACACGTGGTTTTTGTACCTCAGTGTCGTTCTCAGCAATTTCGCTGCTGCCGATTTCGTCTGCTTCAGGAATATGTTCGAATGAAATTGCTCGAAGCAAGTAACTTTCTTGCGTCCTGTCACCATCAGGGGATTTCCGACGGAGACAAAAACGGACAGGAACTGAGGCGGACAAAGTGTGTGAACTTTTCTGAAAGTTGTGGCGAGTTCGGAGGTATGTTTTTATCGTAACTAATACTACTTATTAATTTAACAGGCCTGTCATCGCGTTTCCAGTTTCCTCGTGTATGTGGCGCCACCGCGTCGCTCCGCATACAAGAGGTAGTCAACAGCCCGACTGGGACCAATAGACGTCAAAATGAAAAACTGAATTTAAAAAAAAATGTCGCTGCCGAGTTCGCCCCCCCCCTCCCTTTATTTTATTGGGGTGAATAACTAAGGCGATAATGACACCAACATATGGTGCCGGCTACTCCTTTCCGCATGAGCGACATGCACCACATATTATCACATAATATCGATAACATCACATAACATTAGATAGCATCACCAAAAAGTAAAAAATGACGTAAGCATTATAGATGTTTCAAACACTACAAGGGCAATACAAACGGACCAAATATCACATGAGAGCAAAGTGCATACTGTATACATACAATGCGCGCATGTGAAGTGAACGTTACTTTCGCCAGGCGAAACACACTTCTTTTTTTCTAATATTTCTGCGCAATATCACTGGGCCAGTAAAATTATTCAGAAGCAGTCAGCGCACATTTTTGATGAGTATTTGTTGACCATAGTCCCGGCAGTTTTAGCCTCATTGGCCTTCAATCGAGTCTCAAGAGTTCTGACGCCAGTCGGTTTTTTCATGGTATTCGTGACATTATGCAGGTATAGGCGGCAAGTACGCATGTTTTCGGCACAGCAATAGGAAATTCGATGCAATGCATTTGGAGCATTCATTTGATACTTTTTAATACGCCGAAAATGGAGTGCCTGTGATCAACAATAAGTGTTTCTTTCTTTATTAAGTCCGCATTTATTTTCCTATCTCGCAAGTGTATCTTTTTTTCTTCTTTTACTTCAATATGTTGTCTGCGCATAGTACTCTCAATTTATTCATCATTCTTCCTCCTTTATTTTCGGTTTGTTTGAATTACTGGCTGTTAGTGTAGGCACGATTTGCGAAGGGTCAGGAACTCAGTCAGGCACCTTATGACGCCTTTGTACGATGCATTTTGACTTTCTTTATGCAAAATAATCAAGCAATAAAGACAACGAATGGAAAGAAAGCTTAATGCGTTTCGTTTCCCAGAATATGCAACGTCAAATATGAAGCGACGAGGCCGGAGACTAGGATAGCGCATGAGGGCGATTCAAGACGAGGAAAAAGATCAGAGCGAACTGGATTCGAGCGCTGTCCCGACGGCAAGGAATTAGCCACTTCACACGGTGAAATGTGGAAAGAAAATGTGGCTCCAGGAAAGAAACGCAGATTAACGATAAAGCTTAAAAGAACAATCTGGGAATAGAGGAAACGCGGCGTCTCTCCTAATTGGTCGAAAATGAGAGTCTGGCCGTGCGACGCCTAATTAGGACTGGAAAAAGAGGGAGGGGGGGAATGTCCACGTCCACCGCACTTAGATCAAGGAAAGCAGGCTATAAAACGAGAGAATATTGAATAAACCTGAGAGCAAGGGAGGAACCGAACCAGGCAAAATACAGCATCGCAGGTAGTAATCGTGTCGAAACTTCAAGTTCCGAGTCGTAAAGGAAATCTAATCACTTATAAGTCTGGCGACGGCGTCGAATGAGGAGCGAGATTTTCTACGGCACTGAAGACTTTGCCTATTTTTTTTAACACTGTCAACTGTGGATCACACGAATGACTATATAAAAGTGACGACACCACATCAGGAACAGATGCCAAGCCACAAGAATAATAAATACATCAATGCGTGTTCACAGCATGTTCAAATGCAGAAGCATTTCCCGAAGCAATAAAGTTTGATAGGCGATCTCAAAATTCTATTCCATACTAAAAAAAAAAGGGAATAAAAATTTGTCGCTATTGTTAATGTGTGGCGGAAGGCTGAAAAAAAAATCAAGAATAATGCGGACGTTACCTCCTTTTGGTGCTTGTATACGTAGCTGCGTTCTCATTGCTTCTAACTTTAACTTGAATTTTGTTTGCCTACAATAGTAATTTTGTCTCATATAAATCGACGTGCGTCACTTAATCCATCCTAAACTGTACTGTCCTGCAAAAGTGCGAGCCGACTTCATAGCAAATATTGACCAGATCAATAACGACATGCTTTAGACGCAGTTAAGAAACCACAGAGATTCTGATCTCTGCACAGCCTATTCAGTCCTTTAGGAGTGGAATGTACGTGAATGCTAAAAGGATACGCCGTTGACTTTTTATTAGAGGGCAGGTCTTAGGCGCCCGTTCCGGTGTTTCGCGTCCGCGCCAACACCCGGCGCAGACGAGCGAACGAGCAGAGCGAAAGATGAAAGAGCGAACGCGGGGCGCAGCGAGGGATGAACTCCGAGGGGGAGGGTGCAGCGGAACTACGAGGGGGAAAGCGGAGGAGGAGAGTATTGCAAAAAGCTTTAGAAGGAAAGCACAGTGCCGCGCAAAGAGTCTGTCCACCGATACTATATATGAAAACAAAGCGCTGCATGAGCGGAGGTCTGTCTGCGGCGGCTGCAGCTGTGAATCGAGCCCACGCATCATCCACGCGCCGCCTCTCGCGATCTCCCGATTGGCGAGGCAGTCGCACCGCACTTCGCTCCGCTTGCAACGTTGCGCACGAGACAGATTGTCCGCGCCGGCCAATTTGTCGCGATAGAGCTGCGCTCTAATTTCGCATAAGAGACTATCGTAATCGTCGGCGAATTTTTAAAATAAAGATTGTGGAAAATCGCACATTTTCAAAAGACTATAAAGTTTGTAAGTCAAACCCCGCAATGAAAAATAATACCACAATTCTGTAATTTGCATCTAATAGTGCCCCGAAAGAGGACAAAATTGCTAGACATAACGAGCCGCAGTGTGAAGTAAACGTGCGGCAAGCTGTTGTCTGCAAGCTTCGGCCTCCTCTCTACGTTGACGTCTCGCATCGTCGCGTTGCTGCTTTCGCAGTTCGGCTTCTTTAGCTCATTTTCGACGCTCAGCTGCGGCTTCGCGTGCCCGTATAAAGGGGTCAGACTCGCATCAAAGACTTTACGTTGTATCCTCTCAGGAGGTGAAAGCAGCGCTCACAACCGAACGTAACGCTATCGCATTAAAGTCGCTGAAGTGAAGCATGAGCATCTACAATTTTTTTTTCAACCGTCAGCGCAGGAAAACAGCCAGAAGGTATACCTTGAATCTTCACCTTAAAAACGGCGCACCATAGTACAAAGCAGTAAAGCAGAGCGCCCTCGCCAACAGAATGCATGAACGCCTTGTCAGAAAACAAAAGTAGAACTATACTGAAAAAAAAGTAAGAGAAAACACCAGGCAGCCACTGGTGCGTACTTATGCGCCCCTTTTGTGGAGGATCGTGTAGCGCAACCATGCGCACGAGCAGACGACGCGCAAAGAGCAGGGATCCCCATAAAGCAGACAGACGACAAACAGACGGCGATGAAAGATGAAGAAAAAGAGCAAGACTGGACTGGACTGTGAGGACAAGTTTCCTCTGCTTTGTCAAGCAAAAGAAAAAAAAATACACGTTGAGAAAGAAACAACGGGGGGGGGGGGGGGGGGACACCGTGATCAGGTAATGGTTTGACTTCTTTTGTGTAACACGATCTACGCCTGCTTCAGTGTGCGCTTTTGTTCGGGTGTTTTGCAGGAGAGCCGAACAGAAGTACTTTCTTTCAGTGCTCCAGCAGAAGGCAACAAAAAGGTATTATTCTGCCCCATGTCCCTACAATAAAGACAAAGAAAAAGATCTCGCAGCAGCGCCCGCACTCTAGCTTAGCACAGGTTCAGGTAGAATTTGATTTGCAAATATATTCCTTCAGATGATGTCGCGCAAAACAGAACGGGCTGGCCCCCTCTTCAGAAAGGAACTGGAGTCTCTCATTAGAGAAACGAAAAAAACGATACGGAAAAGGGGTTTGCGCAACGAAGTTCCTTCCCGTGCTGTTGCTAGTTCTTTTATATCCACTCCAATTATGACGTCCGCCTTAGTTATTGTAGAAACGGGGCCGCAAACAGCGGGTTGCTGTTTATTACAATCGAATGAGTCGTTCCAGTACGTAGGCGGTGCGTTGTCACTTTGATCTCTATTTTCTTTCAATTGATTAATTGTACATGGCTCCAAGAAGAAGGCAGGACGTTATTCGAAATTTCGCGGGAAAGTTACACAAGATTTACAGTACGGTGCGGATCCTAAAGAGAGAACGAAACTCATAATAAAGCCATTATAACAGTAACATACATTCCGTATTACAGCGAAACAAATATCTGACATGGCGCTTTAGACAGATCTGTATACAAAAAAAAAAAGAAAAAAAAATCTGCCCTCAGCCCTTCGTGTCACATCTTTAGCAACAATTGATGGCTCAGAGCACAAGAGTGACGTGTACTGCAAATGCCTGTTTCGCCGTTGCCATAAATCTGTTGACTGCTTGCGCATGCCGGTACATCATTGTAACCTCTTAGGGAGGAAATGAAACGGTGAAAACCTCAAAGAAACCCATCGAATCACTGCAGCTTACTTCAAATTGGTGTATTTTGGTGTATAAGTGTCATCGGAGCTTTTTTTTTTTTTTGTTATATAGTCGTGTTTGGCGCAGCACAGCCTTAGCTGCTTTTGCGCCATTAAACCCCATCTAACTAATTTCTTTTTGTTATAATGTGCGTAAACAAGAAACAACAACAAAAAAGAGATGCTGCTGCCATGCGATCTAGAGAGCACAGATCGACGTCAAGCCGCACTTTATGCGGCTTCATTTATTTTTATTTTTTTTGTCTGTGTCCTCGATGTCACATCACGCAGAAAAAATTTAAACTGAATTGAAAACATTAAAAAACAAGTCCACTTTAGGTTCCTTCTGAGGCGCTGCACTGTACGCGACCACGGATATTGAAAGTAACACGAAAGATCGTCAGCCAGCTTAAAATACTACAAAGCATTACGCCTGGTCCCACTTCTGGGAAGGTGAAGCCGATGTAACAGCAGTTTATTTCCTCTTAAAACTTTTTGCGCGCAAACAAACAGGATCGAAGAATAGGAGTAACACAAGGACGAGCGCTTTCCCAGGTCGAAGGCGAGAGCACTTTGAGCGCTCTGAGCTGGAGCACGGTCGTCCTTGTGTTGCTCCTATTCTTCGTCCCTGTTTGTTTGCGCACAAAAAGTTTTAAGATCTATCTGTTCCAACTAGGCCGACTCGCAGTTAAACTTATTTCCGGCATTGTGTGCTTTGGACAATACTTCTTGATTCAAGGAAGAAAAGCACGTCTAACTTTATAGTGACTTATTTTTCGCAAGTAGTGCACATGCACATATGACCTCGAGGGCTTTCTTCTGCTACGGTGTTTCGAAGAACGCCATACCTCGTGTTTCTGTCAAGCAGAGCATATTTTTCAAGGCGACTGTCCTGTTTTTTTTTCTCCAGTTTTAGTTGACAGGATTGAGATTAATGATTTTGACTAACGCCGCGATGCATAGCGGGTCGAATAAAAGACACTATATTGGGAGACCATTTTTCATTGTCAAGTCGTACGGCGTATGCTTTCTCGGCATAAACGGCGCTGCAAAGATGAAAGAACCATTAAGAAGCGCCCACGAAAAAGTGTCACGCGTTTTTCAGTTTCACAAATGACGCGACAAGCTCGCCGACAAAGACTCGCTATGTGATTCATCGGACGGTCACAGCGCCCCAGGGAGCGTTTGCGCAGTGGTATTATAGACGTTTAGCCTGTCCGCTATTCCGGCAAACGGGGGCGGTTTGGGCGGATTGCCGGATTTGCGGGGGCGTAAACGTGAGCAGCCGGAGCGGTGTAGCCGCCTAGTAACGTAGAGTTCAAACAGACAAGCACAGAGCTAAAAGTGCAGTAACTCACTATTCTTCGCTGCTGGTGCAAATATTCGGCAGCGGCGTAATTGTGAACACGATTACGCCGCTGTCGAAAATTTGCACCAGCAGCTAAGCAGAATAAAGTATTTAGCTTTGTGTTTGTGTGGTTGAACAATGCGCCACCAGCCGGCGCCACCAATCTGGTCGCTCACGTTTACGCCCCCGCTCATCCGGCAAACTGCCCGCACGCACTAAAATTCTCTATTGTGCTTCTCAAGCGCGCCTTCCTGTGAACAAGGTCGGCTGCATCGTGACTGGCGACGGGCAAGCGGCCAGGCGTTCTTTATCTCATCGGCAGCGCTCGGCAAGCAGCATGCATTTTCGCCGTCATCCGACGGGGGCCGACCGTGTTCACCGAACGCACGCTTGAGAGCAGCACGATACCACTGCGAAAGCGCTCCGTCACGTGGATTTTTTTTCTTCATATTTCGCAGGCTTTATTTGCAACCCCCGCAAAAAATGACTACGTCATACGCATCGCAAAGCAAACAACTCGATCGCTGGTTTCTGAAGGAGCTCTAGAAATCTGCGTATCATACTTGGGGTCCTCATCCAATAATTAACAAAATTGGGTAATTGAACTTAATTAATCAGTGAGTTATAGGGAAAAAATTCTGAGTTACTATAGGATATTGCCAATAGTATGCAGTCGGTTCAATTCGCTTCCGACACGCCTTTCATTTTTAAATTATTGCCTCAACTTATGTGGGACACTCTGTATATAGCGTTTAACATTAACCACAAACAACGTACTTAAATAACAAATAGTGAACCAAAACTATCGAAAACGTGACATTATGACGTGGCTGAAGTTTAGGTACATCAAGTACTTCTCGAATTGTGATCACATCAGAATTGTGATCACATCAGAATTGGGATCATCGCAGGTGGGAATCGAAGCCCTGTGCTTGAAAGCAGAATGCGTTAGCTGTTGATTGCACTGGCACCGCGTGTAAAGGAAGCTGGCCGACAAGGGTCAAATAAACAAACAAAAAAAGAAATTCAGGCAAAACCCTTCCCCACGATGAATGTCGACGTCAATGCGATTAACATCGAAGCAGTGTAGAGAGAGGCCATACTCGTGCATGCAGCCAGGCTCGCGCATTCCACAAATACGCGTCTGGCACTAGCGTGAATACACGAGGTAATGATCGTTTTTTTTTTGCCCGGAATTCTTAAAGGTCACCTGTGCTAAATAACATAATTGCTGTCCTTGGGTTGGATTATTCCAAGAGGCTGATATTACTAGCAGGAGAAATCGAAACACATATTCAACTAATTAACAAGAAGCTAATTAACTTCATAATTAATGACTTCGTGGCGCATATTGCAATTTACATATTGTCGCCGGTGAGATTGAAAGGCGTATTCACTTCAAGGCGTATTCACGCTCACTTGGGTATCCAGGTACGTGCCACTCTCAATCAGCCGCTTTCGATCGAAAAGAGAGATCCTTTCAAATTCTCCAACGCTACACGGAATCAAACGCTGACGCTGTTTAAGCATCATTGGCCCTTGCGCCATGAAACCACGTATATCGCCACCAATGGAACCCAGGTCACGAGCGTTCCTCGAGGACAGCAACCCGACGTTTTAGCAACTGCACCACAAACGCACAAGGTATGTGCCACTTATGAGTTGGTGTCTTTCGCGGGAGCTCTTTATTGAGCTGCGTCAGGAATGCACTGCGTTGCGCCGCTCTTCAATGAACCTCAGACCAACTTGTGACATTATGTGCCACTGGGTGTGCAGAAAGCCAGCAAACAATTCTCAGCATTCGCAAGGATCGGCGCGCCACGCTTCTCGTCTCGGACGCCTTGCGCGAACTTTTGGGCCGCGTCACCAGATGGCGCCTCGCGTCCCGGAAGAAGGGCGAGAAGGCAGACCCGGTTGCGTTTTTAGAATTAATAGTAGGTACAGCGGGGCGTGGCAATTTTGACGGAGCTCGACGTTTCTGCGCAGCCGCGAGTAAGAGCGGGCACGAGAGAGAAAATCTGGGGGCTTTTGCTCCTTGAATATATGACTTAGCCTGGGCACTACAGAGGAGGTTTCTTAGAGCGCATTGTATTCGTTTGTCTCCTAGACATGCCGGCATTGCGGAGTGCGGTCGAGTTGGTTTACACGCTCCGCTGCTGGCTGCCCGCGCGGTGAGGCAGTGGGCGCGGACGCTGCTTGGTGATCGCTGTGTCTGAAGCGACAATGTTCTGACTGGTGTTGTATAAGTCGCGGGTCGCTTTTTAACGCGATAGCGTTAAGGAGCTCGTGTCGCAGAAAAGCCGGTGTCGTCTGCGTCGGTGTCGGCGTCCGCGGCGTTGGCCGTGAGCGATAAATCACGGCAGGCACTTCATAAATAAAAAGAAAATTCCAAGATGGGCTGGGTGGGAATCGAACCAGGGTCTCCGGAGTGTGAGACGGAGACGCTACCACTGAGCCACGAGTTCGATGCTTCAAAGCGGTACAAAAGCGCCTCTAGTGAACGCGGTGTTGCCTTAGAAACGAGCTGTTTCTAAGGCTCAGGCGTGCGTCGCTTGCTCAGGCGCACATTTCGTTGTCGCGCCGAACGCTGCGTTGCTCGACGCTCACCGCGTCCGATGCGGGGCGCGTAGTCGCTGCGCCGTAGCCCATTGTCTTAGACCCCTTGGCGGGTCGACGGGAACGCTGTCGCGTTCCACTCTTGAAGGCGAAGCTTAAGCGTCCTCCAATTTTTTTTCATCGCGACGATAGATCGGATTTTTTACAAGCGCTGCTCCAGGAGGGCACATGTAACCGGCAAACGGAGGCCTCAGGAGAGCACCTGAAGTTATATTAAAGCAGGCGGCGCAGGATCTCCGGGGCACCCAAGCGGTAGCGGGGGTATCAAAGCTGGAAGCCGGGCGGCCCGTGGGCTGGAGTCGCAGAGGCCGAAGCGTACCAGTGGGTGTCCGCATAAAAAATTGGCTGTCCGCTATCGCGGACAGCCGATCTTATACTCCCATGGCACGCGCAGGCCTCTGGAAACCGGGAATACCGCGTCCGGTATTCTCGGTTCCTTGATTTTCACTTGTTGCGTGCTCGCACCCCTATGTAGCAGTGACGTCACTTCCGCCTAAAACCAGGAGCTGGAACTAGGCAAGTTCCGCTTAAAGTCGCAAGCTGAGGGGGTGAGTAAGGGAGGAGCGCGGAGGAGGAGGCCATAGTTGACGGTACATGACCTGGTCGGCGAAAACGTTTATAGAGGGGCGTTATGTCGTCCCATGACGCGTTTCTCAGCGTTCGCACGCGTTTGCGCTCCATGCATTTCGGAGGCCACGCACAGGCTTCGTGGTGGCTACGCTAGATGGCGCCGAGTGTTCTTAGGATAACATGAAAGAGGATTCCCGCTGCAGTACGCTCCACTAACATAACTCGTTTCGACAGTGGTAATAGACTGCGTTGCGATTTTGATTCAACGTGAAATGCTTAACCATCTACGGTCATCGGGAGACGGGTTCTGTGGTTCTTTTTAATACTTGGCTAATGATAGCTGAGACACCCTGTATACGTGTACAGGCGTGCGTGCACGTGCATGTGTGTGTGTGCGTCTGTGCGCGCGCGCGTGTGTGTGTGTGACTGCACTAGAAACCACAAAAGCGTTCGCTGCAGAAGATTCGATAAGAAAAAAGAATTAATTTCCCGAAAGTTAGGACCTCTGCTCTCTAATTCCTCGTACTAATTTGTAGTACTTTATACGATCACCGAGTCACATACCTAATTTCAGAGGGCAGAAATGTTAAGAGGATATCACTCTTTTTCGGGGGAAAGCTTGTGGGACCACTTTTTCTTATGTGCATGTTTGAGTATGCCAGTGTATGAGAAAGGTTACAAGAAAGAATGAATTAGAAAACGCAATTAGCTCGATCAAGCGTAGTTAAAACGCATGTCGTAAAACACTTGTCGACCCTAAAAGCGCGAGCACGATTCGCGGAAACACTTGTTGACTTCGTGTAAGTGTAAACAGAAATAATTATTCTGGTAGTTTCAACGCAAGGACACAAAGAAGATCGAACTTTTCAGGAAAAGAGAGAATAAAAGCAGCCCTCAGAGGAGCGCAATACTAATGGAGGTACACAGCAACGTAACCTAGCCGAACCTAACCTAGCCTAGCCTAACCTAACCTAGCCTTACCTGGTAAATTGAGCTCATTTGTGCCAATCAAAGCTCCTTCATCGCGTCGAAAGTGTGCTTCCCAGATATGCAGCTCTACATGACTAAAAATGGTAGCAATCATTCTACAAAAAACTAGAGGACGCTTAAGCTTCGCCTTCAAAAGTGCAACGCGATAGGGTAATGACACTCCCTTCGCACCGCCCACTCAAAATGATCTACGCGAGCCAAACGTCGTGATCGGTACGGACAGCCGGGCGGCGACGCGCTATGAAGGCGGACGCGATCATGGGGCGAGTGGCGCGTCACGTGTCGGGGCAGCGCCGTACATTGCGAGGAGGCGGTCTTCTGTGTTTGCCGCAAGATGGCTCTGCGTGTGCGCAGAAGTGTAGCGGAAACGTACTTCGCTACTCGTGAAATTGCGACTTCTGTAATTTACATGCCCATAATTACCGAAAAACACCGCAGTATAACTTTCAACGGCACGTTTCTAAGGCAACACCGCACTCACTAGAGGCGCTTTTGTCTCGCTTTGAACTATCGAACTTATGCAAGAAACCTGAAACGATAGAGCATGCGTTTCTACATTCCTGGGATCCCATATATTTTTGGGATGTGCTACAAAGGACTTCAAAGAAAGAGTTACCTTTAGATCCACATGGAATAAGATTCTTACCGGTAGAAACGCACGCTTTTCCGCATGACGCTATAATGTTCCTGGGCCTCCAGAGTTTGTGGAAAGCTAGAACGCAGTTCAACAATGCTGATGCCAATTCGCGACCTACACGTGATCACTGCATTGAATCTGTTGTACGGTTCAGGGATGTCCATCGGGAACTCACTGAACAGCCAACATGGATTGACATGCTAGATAAACTTGCAGCATTGAAAAAATTTTAATATGTGGTGCCAGCAAAATCCTTGTTGGCATCTTTTTCTGCCTATTGTTTGTGTATGTCAAAGCCGGGAATAAAGGAAAAAAAAACTCGTGGCTGAGTGGTAGCGTCTCACACTCCGGAGACCCTGGTTCGATTCCCACCCAGCCGATCTTGCAAATTGTTTTTTTATTTATGACTTGCCTTCCAGGATCTTTTGCTCATGGCCAACGCCGCCGACGGCACCGGCTTTTCTGTGACACGAGCTCCTTAACGCTTTCGCGTTAAAATCAAGATAAGCTGTGAATAGCGCACGTTGTTGTTTGTAGGTTGTGGGGCATACTTCACCCACAGAGCCATGACTGGCTTCAGTATGGTGAAACCTAGGAAATACTTAACGGGTCGTGCGTACACTTTTAGAGCAAACCGGTCGTTCGCGATGAAGCCAACATATATTCGGCATACGTTTTACTCACTGGGAAAAACGACCAATATATAACATGCCTATGGAGGATGTATAATAAGGAAAGATTATTCTGCTGCATCTTATGTCAAATTTAAGGCGCTGCGGGCGCCTCAATAAAAGTGAGCAGAGGGATTTTGATAAAATTTTCGTGTCAAATACGAATGTTCGAGAAAGACGACCTCCGAATAGAAACTGTTTTTTCCTTTCTGAGCACAGTGAAAAAGAAATTTGGGTGAAGTATAGTGAAAGAAGAGATAGTAATTTAGATTGCTTTTTTACCTGTTTGTTCTGGCGTTCGGAACTGAGCATACGCTTCGATGAGGTGCTTATAAATTAGAGACACCTGCTTCCTGTTAACAAATTAGCCAAGATAATGACCGCAATGAAAGAAGGGAATATCATGTTAGGAAGTGCGCGCGACAGTTGCCTACGTTGAAGGAGAAGAGGTTGATGATACAGCGCCACTCGTTGTTTTCAATGGATTCAAGCATGGTGAGAATGTCCAAGCAATGAATCGCATTGCTTGAATTGAGAAAACAAACTCTGAGCTTCTCCAGAAGCCAGTCGTTCTAACAGAAAGACCGTAAGTTATTGTAAAGAAGTTGTCTACCGCATGTGCTCGTTCAGGATCTGGCGTCTCTGAGCTACAATCGCGGACAATACTCCAAATAAGCGCTTTAATACCTTATATTCAAACAGAAACGAAGGTTTCACGATTTAGTACAGTGGATTGCCGAGTCGAACACGAATTAAAATATTTATAACGACCTTGCGAATCATATATAACATTTTGAAATTTCGTACCCCCGTAGTAACCAACGGATTCCCGTATGCAGGACCGTCATTATCTCGGCAACCTGCATTGCGGGAAACCTATCTTCGCAAGTAGTGAAATGGGCCCGGTACCACACACAGTTGCAGCATCCAGAACGAGGGAAGCGAGATGGCACAGGAAATTCTTCTCGTGGAATAAGACGTGACATTGGAAGCCCTGACGCCGATCGCGGTGATCGCCGCAGGACAAGACCTTGGCTACGGCTGCGGTCTGCGAGATTAATGAAACAGGACAGGTGGCGGACAGCCAGACTCATTATGTGTCCATCCCCGTCACGCTAATTTAGGGTTGCGTGCAAAGGGAGCGACGGATCGCGCCAATAAAGGAAACCAGAAAGAATTCAGTTCGCGTTGGAACGAGGCCGCAGTTAGAGATTAAGGCGAGAGGGTCAAAAGTAAACGAGTGGGCAAAATATAATCATTCAGAAGATAGGGAAGGCCGTTGCAACGACGAGAGAATGAAATTAGGAGGGACACAATAAATAAGAAAAACTTGGGGTTTCTCGCTTAAGACCGAGACTGAAATGGATTGCCATGGTAAGTTACGATACCTTTCTTCACAGTAATTCTTTCTTGATCTCTCGACCGACATACAGTCGGCGTCAAAGCTTTAGGGACCTCACGATTTTGGTCGGTCTCTTGGTGCCACTCTCCGCCATTCTTGGTGCTCGAAACGCTGCATACCATCATGGCTGGCACTTGCAGCGCGGAGACCATAGAGTGAGAAACTGTATGCTGGAGACCATGCAATCTATGGTTGCACGGTTTCTATACTTATGCTTCTATGGTTTCTATAGTGCACCGTAATCTAATGGTATATGTGACTATGCAGTCCTTCGTCGATCTGAGATCCGTGTCGTCCACTGCCCGACCGACAAACCCTCGGGCGTAGTTGTGTGCGGTCTCGTTTCCCGGATGAGAGGAGTGTGCAAGTACCCATACGTATTCAATTTGGCTGAGCGGACTAGTTAAGCTCCGTCTTTTCAAGATTCAGTATGCCGCAGAATATTCTCCCTTTTGCGAAATTTCTGATGGCAGTTTTTTGAGACACTAAGTATATTTTTAGCCTCCGCATGCGCGATTCCTAAAGTGATTTCGACATTTTCTGCGTCTCCCGCTCTCCTTACGGGCACTGTGACAGCAGATACGGGTTTGCCCTCGTGTTTGACTACGCCGACCGAAAAGGCATCTCTGTCAAGGTATTCTGGCCCGTCTGTGTAAAGCGCTCCTTTTTTATTTCCTTAGTGTTTGAGCAGCGCCTTGGCTCTCGCTGCTCTTGTCTCTCTGTGATGTTCGGCACGATAGTTGTTCGGGATTGGTTTGATTTTCAGAATTTTCGAGATGCTCTTAGGTACGAGTCTATCGTCTCTTCTTTCGTCAAACCTTGTATTCGAAACTACCCTGCTTGGTCTTAGATAACCTCTATGTTCGCGAAGTGAGGTTGCACTTCTTTGAGCTCTGCTACTGTACTGTGCATCTCCAGTGAGTTTAACTTGTTTATGGCGGTGCTTATTTGTAGGTTTAGAGCTGACTTGTAAGCCTGGCACATGAGGCTGCTTACTCGCTGTTCTTCTCGCTGGTCGAGATGTCTTTAGGGTATGGAGTTATACTATTTGGCCTATGACGAAGACCTGCAGGAGGCGTCTCGTGTCGGCTTTTTTCGTGCCCTGCATCTGTTGGAGATTCCTCTAATGAGACACATCGCTTGCGAAGCGCTGCTCTTTACCTTCTTTCTGCAAAATAAATCTATTTTTGGTCATTGCTCGCCATGTACATATCTAATATCCTTAGTACATTTGCTGTCGGGACTTCACTTCCTTCTGTTTTTATCCTTGTGTCTGGTATCGATCCTACTTTCCTGGGCGTTTTTTTTTTTTTCTTTAGCACCAGCAGCTCGGATTTTCGAGGGGAGCATGATACTCCTACGGATTTGGCGAGTTTCGCGACTGCATCTGTCACTCGGTGCAGTCTTTCTTCCATTTCCGCGTCTGATCCTTCAGTAGTTTATAATGCAATATCGTCCGCATAGAGATAGCATTTCATACCTTCCATTTAGTTGAGTCTCGCCGTCATAGGTACCAGGGCGACATTGAAAAGAAAAGGCGACAGAACGGATCCCGCCGGCGTGCCTCTATTGGCGAGGTTAGGTTAGGAGTCTCCAATTCGGTCGTGGCCAATTCTGATTTGAGCCGCTCTATTGGAAAGGAAGGCTTTTATGTATGCATGCCATTCCAAGTAGTGCCTCGTGTTGGACGTTATCGAAAGCTTCAGTTAAATCACGAGCTAAAATGGCCCTGTTTCGTCGTTGTTCGCTAGGGTGTGTTACTTCTTCAGAGAGAAGAAGCATCGGATCCTGCGTGGAGAGATGTGGTCCGAATACTATCGTTGTCTCGGGTAAATACGCTTTCTTGTCAAAAAACTCTTGGAGTCTTTTCGCGACTGCGTGCTCCGTTACCTTGTCTAGGCAGGGCATTAATGATATTCTTCTGAAGTTTTCTACTGTAAGCTCTGTGCCTGGCTTGGGAATTTCTCCTTTGTCCCAACACTCGTTCGTGTATCTGGTTATGGCGGTAACTGATGCGTCGTTGAGGTTCCTTAGCATCTTGTTTGTGATTCTCTCCTTGCCTGCAGCTGATGTGGTGGCAGCATATGCATGGTTGATCTGACCTCTGCTTCCTCGATAGGCTGGTCCATCGTGGCGTTAGCCTTCCCTTTGTAGCCTCCAAGCGGGATCTATGGGGCAATGTATAGGTATTTACTTTTGATTACCTCAATGATCTCCTTATCTGTGAGCGAGGATGTGTGTTGGATCTCTGTGGGATTATATTTACGCATTGACTACTTTCGCTTTTCGATTTTGTAGGATCTCGGAGGTCCTAGCAGCAACCATGTGTATTTCATTCCTAGTTTGCCGTTCATGCTATCGAGTGTCTGGCCCCATTGCTGTCTGGTAAATATTTGAAACGGGATATTTACTCGTATGACAGTATTCTGAGTAAAAATTCTCTAACATTTCTTTTTTCACTTAGGCTTTCTAGTTTCAGTGTTAGTCCCTCCCTAACGTAGTCGCTCTTCAATCGTGCACCGCTAACTGATATCTAAGGCAATAGGTTTTCGCATGCTTTTCGTTCCAAGCTTCGCGATCTATTTAGAAGGACTTTGCGCTTGGCGCGTTTAGATTTGGACACCTGGACAGGTTGTGCAGCTATTAGTAGCGATTGTGCGAGTTCCCAGAATATTTCACAAACACGAAAGGGAAAACCGCCAAAATAAGGAAACATTTACACTCAGTGGTGTGATTTGTCTTTATCCTAGCTCTGCTCGTAGCACAAATTCTTAGAGTGGAATGGCTGCGATTCTTTTTTTTTTTTTAGAAAAATACGATTTTTGCATCGGAGCTCTATATATGGCTTGGCTACCATGAAAATTTGGTTTGGTATGGTATGGTATGGTATCGTATGGTACGGTATCGTATGGTATGGTATAAAGAACTTTATTTAGGTCCCGAGGGATCAGTCTGGGACTGATGTGGGTCGCTCCCACGTCGGTACAGAAAGGCCGAGCCCCTCTGCCGTCACACGCGTCCTCTGCACAGCCCCGAGTTGGTCCGCCAGCACTTCACTGTGCAGCATCTGCTGCCACCGTGTCCACACTCAAAAACTATCGTGATCAATGGCTCATACCCGCATAAGCAAGCTAGAAATGCAGTAGCACATAGCTTCGCCCCGTAAGGCAGAGGCTACAAGCAGTAAGCAAAGTGAAGCGAACAGTGCGTAAATTCTTTCTAGTCAAGCGTACCTTATACAGAAGAGCACGACGGAAATTGTCCCCACCAAGGGCTCATGACCCTATGAGCAAGGAAAAAATGCGATGCCTCTAGCCCCATAAGCTTCGTGGCTACTCAATTTGCCTGGGTTAGTTGCGATGACACTGTCCCTCTGGCCGGTGTCGATGATTTCAATGTGGATGTCTCGGGACCGAAAAGGTAGTGGTTTACGCGTTTCGTGTTGCAGACATATCGCTTGCGATACCACACCGATCGGGCCGAACCGACCACCCAGCGGCGTACGTGCATCGATTTGATACTATCAAACAATGTGTTTGCGGGTTGCAAGTATGCCGATCAGTGTGTATATCATAGCGACCACAAGGCCACTGTGACCATACTCACAAAGTGGCAATGAGTGATGCCAATAAAGTCTTAACCACAAGTTTTCTCGCCACGATGTTTACAGCTCCGCCGGTCATCTACCTTCCCAGGGCGGAATGGCGTTGAGTTTTTTAAAAGCGAAAGCTTTTCTAGCCACGTCGAGCCGACTTTGGCCGTCGCCAGCAATTTGACCTTCATTTGACCACAGCTTCGCCGTAACCTTGGCAACGCACCCCGTGACTCGCCGCACCGAGCTCCGCCGCCACCTGCTTGGCGCATGCGCTCTCGGCAGCTGAGTCGCCACCTGACTACGTGACTCGTCGCGCACCTGGCTATGAAGAGTGCCGCGCTCGCCTGTGGGAGCTTAGCCATGGATGATAGCGAGGCCGGGTTGTTTTTTCTGAGCGTTGCGCGGGAGCGGGAGGCTTTGAGCCGTCGTCGCCAAGCGGCGTCTGACCACCCCGCAGATATCAGCCGGCGAGCTGCTTCACTGGAGAGGGTCCCGCATGCAAGAGGCGCGGCACCGCAGCGATCAAAGCAGCGAGAGCGTTGGCGCCCTATCAGTTCGTGCTGCGACACTGCGCATGTTCGCGGCGTCTCTTTGCACGTCTAGCACTTGCGCTTTCTCTGTGGCCCACGGCCCTACTGAAAAATCCATGTGCCCCATAACTCCCTTATATTCAACAGTCCGATATGAAAATATAGGATCCCATACAAAAACCCGTTTTTCCTAAATGTCATATGATGTGATTGGATATAAAAGTTACAGTGAATTTTTTCATTTGGCAGGCGTGGCACCCTCGAACGATGCGTGTCTTTCATTGGAATCACGCATACAACGTTCAGAACAGCGTACGTTTCGCAAGCTCAAAACAAGCATCTATCGTCATCAGCAATGGCTCATACGGCTACAAGCGCACAGCAGGCAAGGCTACAAGCACTCCGTCAACTTGCACAAATAACTTCAATACCTTGGGTCCAAACAGAACTCGAATCACATGTTAAGCTATAAGAACAGATACACTTTCTACATTCCTTTTCTACCGCTCTCCCGTTGTGGCGGTCCCATAGAAACGTCACGCGTGCTTAGGTTCCTCCGGCTCCTCTGGGCGGCGAACCCGTCGTCCACACGAATGTATTTAAAGATCACGGTAAATGAGTTCGCACCTTTATTCAAAATTCTGTGTCACATATGTATCGTTCGCTAAACAGCTTCACTGGTTTTCCACCTTCACAGAGTGAAATGGCTCATGATTTTTTGGTAAATTGTTCGCCTTAGTAACGCTGCACTTTCTCCGCAAGGTAATTTGCTAAGACCTTAACGCTGCTTTCTAAAACCACTAACGCTCAGACGCACGTAGATCACGTATACTGTACGGCAAAATTCCCAATCTAAAGCGCATTGGGTTGGAAAATGTCTTTCTTGCTTGTGCGCAGAACATTTTTTGCTAAAGGGCAACTGACGCAGACCGACGCCATCACCCTCACCGGGAACGTAGGAGAATATATAACAGCACAAACTGCAGAGATTTGCACAATTTGGGGTTCTTTAACGTGCACCTACATCTATGTACACAGGTGTTTTCGCGTTTTGCCGCCATCGAAATGCCACCGCCGTGGCCGGGATTCGATCTCGCGACCTCGTGCCCAACACCATAGCCACAAAGCAACCACGGCGGGTGTGCTCGAATATCGAAGGATCACTCCCACAGCAGTACCGCTCGACAACATTGCGAACCAGGGATAACGTTGTAGAGGTCTGTGTTTCTTTGAGCTAAGCCCGTTACGTTAAAAAGTGCACGTTCAGAACGAAATTTCCTCTGGACCGCGATGCAATTTTGAGCTATTGCAAAAACAAATGAAGAAAATTGCTTAATCAGCCTAGCACTGGCCAGTGAAGGCGCGGCTGTCGGGCGACATTAAGGGTTCTTGAAGTTGCAAGTAACTCCGGGCTCCAATGGCAGCGGGGAATACTCCTCGTCCAGGAACGCGCAAGCGCGTTGCTTGTTCTCTGCGGAGGCTGCTTAGAGCGCCAGCAACAGGCAGCAAGGGGAAGCACGTCCGCTTGTAGCGCCATCTATTGACGGCCAGGATACGCAGACACGGCTGATAGGCAAGCGCCTGCTTGCCTTTGAGCCAGTTGGATCCGCAACAGGCGGGGCCTGTAACGTAGCGTCTGCTGCTAGCAAAGAGCGCTTGGTACGCTAGCCCACTGGCAACGTAGAAGTACCAACATAAGCCCGCTGGTTAATAGGCACTCCACGCGTATTTCAATGCGTAAGCATTCTTTGGCGCGTACCGCAGCAGGATCTGTCCGCCACGCGAAAGGCGTGATGACTTGTATCTGCACGAAAATGCGTAATGTGCGAAGTTACGACATTTAATCGTTACAATAGTGCAAATGTAGATGATTGGTATTTAGAAACGAACAGGAACAATTTTAGTAACTGGTTAGAGAAAATAACCATAGAGATACGTAGGGTTCGCAGAAAATGCATGGGGAAGCCTGTAGTTGGGGTGGGCCAATTGCAGTTTGGGAGTGGGCAAACAAGATATTTGGGGGTGAGCCAATTTGAAACTTGCGGGTGAGCCAACTTGAAATTTGGGGGCGAGTCAACTTATATTTGGAGGTGAACCAACCTAAATTTGGTGGTAGGCTAAATAAAATTTGAGGGTTGGCCAACTTAAACTTGGTAGTGGACCAAGTTGAAATTTGGGGACGGGCTAGTGATTGTATTACGATATATTACGGTGTAGTAAGGAGGATTAAGGTGTATTAAAGAGAATTAATGTGGATTAAGGTCGATGAAGGTAAATTAAGGAGTATTACGGTAGATGAAGGAGGATTATGATGAATTAATGAGGATTATGGTCTAAGAAGAAAGATGAAAGTGGATTAGCGTGAAATGTGTTGCAGTGCTAAACATTATTGCTTACAGAATATCCTCTGCATTACTACATTATGACCACAGTCATGCATGATTGCTCAACCCTCGTAATCAAAGCGCACTGATGCAATTATTTCGGACCCGCCGTGGTTGCGCAGTGGCTATGGTGTTAGGCAGCTGAGCACGAGGTCGCGGGATCGAATCCCGGTCACGGCGGCCGCATTTCGATGGGGGCGAAATGCGAAAACACCCGTGTACTTAGATTTAGGTGCACGTTAAAGAACCCCAGGTGGTCAAAATTTCCGGAGTCCTCCACTACGGCGTGCCTCATAATCAGAAAGTGGTTTTGGCACGTAAAACCCCATAATTTCAATTATTTCGGCTCGTCTTAAGTCAATGGAAAAAGATTCCCACAGAATAAAACCGCAGAAAGGTGATTTCAAAACATTCGTTAATAAAGCGAAGATTCCCGGCTTCCGCCTAGATGTCGACATCAACAGCAAACAAGCGCGATCATGTGAACACTCGCTGCACATTCCCTGTGTCCGTGAGAAAACGAAATAATAATTGTCGTCCACTCATGCTTGTGCGGAAGTGCAGCTCAAAGCAAATTCTGAATATCCAAGGTGTCCTTAGGCATCGTCCAGTAGACGCAAATGCGAAAGCCTTCTAAAGCCTCCTGTAATTCACCTTAATCCACCTCCATCAGCCCTAATCAACCTTAATCCTCCTTCATCTACTTAATCCAGCCTAATCCTTGTTAATACGCCTTGGTCCTTGTTCATGCACCTTAATCTTCCTTCGTACACCCTAATCCACCTCAATCCCCCTAATGATCCTAATACGCCTTAATCCGTCCTAATCTGTCTCATTAATCCTTCATTACCCCACTTCACCATAATCCACCCTGCTCGACTTTAATTCACCCTAATCTACCTTAATCTTCCTTCATACAGCTTAATCCACCCTATTCCTCCTTAATACACGCACCTTAATCCTTGTTCATGCACCTTATTTCACCTTAATTCTGTCACTAATGAATCATTAATTGACTTGGCTAATAATTAGTCTCTTATACACGGCTGGACATGCTTTGGGTCGCTTCTGACCTTCCTGGGTCGCATGATATTTTCTGTTCACAACGCCATGTTGCAACAGATCTAAAGGCCTTAAAACTTGCTAACGTACGTTTTATTTAAATACGACGGCTATCGTGATTGGTTGACATTCGATAGCTTGAATATCATGGCCGGATCATTTATAAACTTAGCTCTTCTGGTAAATTTTGCTTCGCATAGCTTTCACGATTGTGACTTAAGCGGAATATTCTTTCACTTCTTCAGAGAGCTCGTATTTTCTCCTGTTTTTATTTCCTGGAAAGTCGCAGGCCCTGCGCTATTTATTTATTTATTTATTTATTTATTTATTTATTTATTTATTTACTTACAAATTCCTCATAGGCTCCAAATGTGAGTGGTCTTTTGTGAGAGGCGAAAGTACAAAGAACTGAAAAACAAAGACAAACTACGAAAGAACAGGAACAAGGCGTTATACAATGTCTAAATATTCCAAAAGTTATGTAACGCTAAATATGATCACAGACAAATGGAAATTTAGGATTCACAAGACACAGGCATGAGTGGTTAGTGTTGCGTAATAGTGGTTAGTAGCAATACTGGCAGTGATTTTTCACTTTTCTTACCTATTCTACACCAACAATGGTGCTAAAGAAAAGTACAAATCGAACAAACATTATCTTTTGCCACTAAGCTTGTCCTATCGCGTGGAAACACATCCCCACTCTCCTCCTCAAAATAAGCGGTAAGCCCTGTGTGATTCAGCAATTAATGCTCCTCTCGCCCAACCACCCCTCTGTATTTCTCGATCAAAGCATTGCGGTAGCTTAATAAGCAGTAAATATAGAAACTTTCTTTTTCCCCCTCTGTGATTCATACAAGTTGGAAAAATAACGTCTTTTTCACGTCGTGTTAAGCGCTGGAGGAATAAAAATGTTTAACACAAACATAAGACAATAATATTTTAAAAGATATTAATAAAAGAAAAATATATATGCCCGTACTAATGTCGCTATGCATTTCATTGCTGAAGAAGGCCTCGATTCCGGGTGAATATCTGGAACTTTACTCGCTCGATTCCGTCATGCGAGAAGAAGTTGTTCTACGCGCATCACATATGACTCAGCAGGCCGTATTCGGTCGAATGCCTGCAAAAACAACAACAAGAAACAACGACTTGTGAAAGCACTCACTTGTGAGGCACCCATTGTGAGCTGCTCGTTCATCTGCTAATTGGTTACAAACTCCTTAACCGACGATTGATGCCACGCGGTTGTCAGCTACTGACGGCTGCGGCACTTATTGATCTTTTTCCCGCTCTTTTTTTTCTTCCCCTCCTTCGTCCCTATATATAGGGTCACGACTGAAACGGCTTCTAATCGCTCCGTGTCTGCAGCAGGAGAAGGCACGCTTCCAGCCATTCGCGATTAATGCGAAGCTCGACGACAGTGGGCAGATGCGAGGGGTGGCACAGTAATTAAGACGAAGAGCAACACTGCCGGTAGAAAGAAGACGCGGGCACACGCTACCTTCTGGTGCGCATCTGAATCTTAATTCTTCCTTACAGGCGCTACTGCTATTGCGAACGCTGTTAACATAAATGGCCCTCGTCTCGTGAAAGCCGTCCGAAGAGTCGGTATTCGGCGGTTTACTTCAATCTGTGCTCTTCCTTAAGATTATTGCTGCTGCTGCTGCTGTTTCATTCCTATTACGGACGTAAACGTTCGTCGCCTCAGCTCCGTCGTTCACGTAATTGCGCGATTTCATTCGGCGCGCCGGTGGCTCGCTCATTTGCGGCAGCAAATAGCGTCCGGTAGTCCGAGGCACATTTTTTTTTTTATTATTATTTGGCAACATCGCCCGTTTTCTATCTGTTGCAATTTCGTATCTATAGACTAGTCGAAAAGAGATGAACAAAAGCCGGTAAAAGTCGATTTTCACATAATATGGCCAACGACTGGCTCTCTCTCTCTCTCTCTCTCTCTCTCTCTCTCTCTCTCTCTCTCTCGAAGTGTATAGAAACGCCGGCCCATTTATTCACACTCCATCTGCGCTGCGTACGAAGAACGTTATATAAGGAAGAAAGGTCGCTGCTTAAGGAGCCGCAAGTCGTATTCGAGGAAAATATCGCTCCCAATTGTGATGCATTTAGACGAGGCCAAGAAATACTAGGACATCATAACCAGCGTGCCTTTTACGTACCGTTCTTGAGGTAAGAGCACGGCCGTCACATTAAACGAGAAAATGTGCGTGTATATACGAAGGTTACTTTGGTAATAGCAAAAAAAGAAAACGATGCAAAGCATTCGCATTTCAGCAGCAAAATGTGAATTTACGTTAATTTGTTACGTTATGTACAAGGGTTAAGCAAAAGCTGTATTTCCATATTACAATTTTTTTTAGATTCATGTGTTCATTCATATTCACATTCTTTACTGTGTTACAGAGTTATAAATCTGATAGTTTCGTTTTCTGAAAATTCGCGATCTTTGTCAACATTTGATAAAAATGTTGAGGATATAAATAAAAAATTAGGAACCAACAGTAAGAACACTTTAAGTTTGTTTTTTTTTTTAATGCAACATGCCTCAAGTTTGCTGCAGTGGTTACCGAGAAAAACCAATTCTCCTTTTACACCTCTCGAGTTTTCTTAAGCTTCCTCTTAAGTCGATTTCGACGTCCCCGTAACAATATCGGGGCAGCGCCGGCACTCCAAGCCACGACCCCAAACGACACTCGCTATACCGCGAGGTTTACCTAAACTTACACATCCTCATTCTGATTCACGTCGTCCTCTCTATTCACGGTATCGCTGTTGACCAGCTCCACCACCGTGGCGAGCCTCCTGGAGCAGTCGCATCGGAACGCGAAGCAGCAACCTTTTATAACGATCGGAGTCACTGAACTCTGTTCGATCGGTCACGTTTCTTCGAGGCTGGTTGAGCTACGGACACGCACGTCCTTAGGACCACGGGTCTTGGGCCACGTTCCCGACTCGCACGCACGCGTGATTCGGTGAGACTTCGTGTCTGGAGGGATGCAAAACACGAGCGTGTCGACGCGAACGGGCGCCGCCTGGAAATCAGGCATGGCAGTGGCCGCTGCCTGCAACGGTGCATAATGACCTGGTGTGGGCCTACCGAGCTGCTTACCGGACTCGTGCGCGTGGCCTGGTGAAGGAATGGCGTGACGACGGGAAAAACAAAATAATGCGCGGAAATCGGAGGGAACGATAACGGGAAGTAAGGTGAGGCGGTAAGGTAGAATGGAGGCTCAATAAGTGCAACGCTCTCTCATTGGCAGTAGGCTCAATGGTAGGGCATAGGGAAAGGGGGCGGATTCGAAAAGACCTCTCAAGCGCCGTGCTCCCACATCGACGAAGAAAGGAACAAAAAAGAAGAGATACACACACACAAACGCAGATTTTCGTACCAGAGGCGCAATTAGGCAAGAAGGGTATATAACAAAGGAGGTGAGAAATGCGACTACGAAGCGATACGTTTTAATTTAGTTATTGATCGTCCTGCTGTGATATTGGAGATGCCGGGGACAGATGTCGCTGGCCCCTGCACCGAGTCAAGCTGTCGAACGAACGAACGAACGAACGAACGAACGAACGAACGAACGAACGAACGAACGAACGAACGAACGAACGAACGTGAATGAATGAATGAATGAATGAATGAATGAATGAATGAATGAATGAATGAATGAATGAATGAATGGCCGTGACGTCAGGTGAACTCCCAAAAGCTAAAGTCAAGTGCGTGACGGAAGCCCGTCTGGTCAGTGTCATACATAGTCAAAGAGGAAGGTGTCAGGACACCCACGTTAACCCCAAAGGAGCATTTCACATGAGTTGTCGTTTCCACAGCAACGCTATACATTAATGTATCTTTGCTCCGGAAACCCCGTTGTTCGCGTAGTGAAAAGACAAAGTATACACATTAACACACACGGGGCATTTGTGCCAGTACCACGGAAAGAAAAGTAAAAAAAGTTCAACCGGCGCTTTGACAACCGGAGACTCGCAGGAAGAGGGGGGAGGGGGGCGGCGTGTACAGCCAGCGGCAAACGATGGGGGCAGAAGCGCGCGCAGCAAGCGGACAACACGATAAAGGGAGGAGGGAAGAGATAGCAGCGACTGACTGATGCCGCTGACGCCGATAGTGAGTCAACCCCAGCTGCGGAGTTGGTTTCAGGGACAACGCCGCCGATGCCGACACAAACAATATGATACCCTCGCTTCCGCAGCGCTAAGAACCAGGTCTAGCCGTGGGAAGGTGGTCACGTATTCGTCGACGTGCCGGGGCCTACGTGAAATAACCGGCGCGTCGGCAACTGAAGAGCACCCTATCCGCCACACAAGAACAGGGGGGGGGGGGGACCCTTTCCTCCTCTTTCTGCATGGCGGCGACGGTGTTCTATGCAGTCACGTTATCTTGACTCTCTAGCGGCGTCAGCGGCATCCAGCGGTATCAGTCGGTCGCTGCTAGCGCTGGGGGGATGAAAGGGGGGCGGAGCTGGTTACGAGGCCGACGACAACGCCGACGACGACGCGAAACCCAGGAACGGACGCCAAAGAGCTGCGCTCTAAAAAGAAAAAAAAAGTTACAAGGGAATGTCGCTTGCAACTTTGAAGCTTTCGAGACGATCTGCGACGTCGGCGTCACTAAAACCTTCTACGAGCCAAATCTTACCTTCAAGCGTCAGGCAACCGTGTGCAAGACCCCTCTTCCCAACGTTTATGCGGAGATGGGACCCCAAGGAAGGAAGGAAGCGAGAGAAAGTTCTCCTGGCGAGGTTATGCCTGCGTGAAGTGATGGTACCTCTTATTAAAGCCAGGCGTTCTTTTAAAACCCTCCCAGGCCATTCCCGACCATGGGTGCGAGATACGTGCTGCTGTTTTGCGAATATATACATTTGTGGATATATCATCATCATCATCATCATCATCATCATCATCATCATCATCATCATCATCATCCCATCGTTAAGTCCACTGCAAGAAAGAAGGCGTCCCCAGCAATTTCTAATTACCCTGCCTTCCCCAAGCACAGTCCAAGTTGCGCATGCGAATTTCGTCATTCCTGCCATCCTCGACTGCGCTTCCCTTCCCTTGGCACCACTCCGGCAACTCTAATGGTCCACCGGTTACCTACCTTAGGCACTATACGTCCTGCACAGCCCCATTTCTTGTACAGCCTAAGCTGTCATGGGCTCATTCTAATAAGCCGTCTAGGTTGGCGATGGTATCCGCCGCCACCGCCGGTGTCCTCCAAGTTTCTGCCGCATGTGTTAGCCCAGAAAGCAACAAGTGCACGATTTTCTTTTCAACAGGAGTGGTCAGCTCCCAGTGAGGATTTGGTAAAGCCTGCCGTGCGCGCACCAACTCATTTTTTTTTAAATCTTCTGTATAATTCCTTCCCATGATCAGGGCCACCTGTGAGTAACTGAGCTATATAAACGTACTCGGAACTCGGAATCTCGGAACTGATGCAATTCTGCAAATTCATTGCAAGTGGACTCGTGTTGCAAGCTCGCCGGCTAAAATTCGTAATTGCAACACGTAGCGTAAAGTAATTAATTAAAAGGTCAATTGGTAAATTTCTGCTAATTAGTTGAATGCGTGTTTAAGATTTCTAGTGCCAGTAATGTCCGCCTCTTTGAATAACCCAGCTCAAGAACAAACACTTATGCTGTCTGCCACAGGCGATTTTTTACAAATTCCATAAAGCTGATAAAACGATCACCATATAAGTACAAGGGCTCTATGAAGGTAGCCATGACATGGCCCGCATAAACCTTATTATACGCTGACGTACGTTTGTTCAGCTCTCTTCTGCGCAACAAAATTATACTTTCCTACATATATCCTACACCTATAATGTCACATCACAGACACGTCTAAAGCCCCCCGATTTAATTGTTATTGGAATGACGAATTATGTTTAAATTATTCAACGTTTTAATTTCTTTTCTTTGATTCAGTCGCTCAGTACGTGTGATCGGTAATAGATTCTTCATTAAAACAAAATTAATTTTTGTTTGAATTTGTTTTTATTGAATTTTATTGACAATTGAATTTTGTTTTTATTGCGGCGCACAGGTGCGCCGTAACTTGTGCGCCGGCACGTCAGTGTGATGTCTAAGGCTTCAAAGTAACATTCTTTTTTTCGAATATCTGTTGTTATGGCACTATATATGTTCTGCGAACTTATTGAGTTCGATCTCTGGCTCCTGATACGATCTCGACCGGGTGAGGTGGGTCTTCACCGCAAGAATCAGGAAATGACGACGAAAGCGGGCATCGTGATAATGAAAAAAAAAAAAAAGTCCGAAAGAATGTATTCACTTCATTGGTACATGGTTGTGACTCTATCCGAATTAATTAATACTTCGTGATGACAAAAAAAGAAATACTGGCTGTAAGAACGCATGACTGACGCTACTATGTAGTCGATACGATTTCCCTAGAGCTCTTGTGCTTCTTTTAAAATTTTGGTCCAAGTTAACTGGGACACCCGGAATAATGCTTCGCAAACTACCTTAGGGATGTTTCGGCCACAACGTTGTTCTTGTACGTTCCTTTAAAGCGCCGTGTGAGCAGTATATCGGCAGCATTGCAACAGGCAAGCTTAGCCTCGCAGTAAAAGCTGACACTTCCTTAGCCCTATACTCTCCCTTTCAGGCTGCCAGGGTTATCACCACACGCCTGCACGACGGCTGACGACGAGAAACGCGAGTAGAAGGCTAACGATCTTACTTCCGAGGACCTTGCTGCTGTTTGGAAACACCAAACGCCGCAGGCCATATTGTGGAAGGCCTCTTCACTGCAGGGAAGGTGACGGATTTCACGTCGCTGTATAGCGACGGCAGGACAACATGAAATGCTCTATAAATGGCTAGACCCGTCGCAGTCTCGAAAAAGCGAGCAGGTCAAGCACAAGATCTTGAAAGCCCAAGCTGAAGTGTAGGCAAAAGACGTTCCCATTCAAAATAGTGTAGTCCGGCTTCTGGCCGGGTGAGCATTAGACAGTGTCGTATCGAGGACGGAGTAACGCTTTCTCAGAGCTTTTTCGCCAAAACTTGGACTGACCGTCGAAAAGAATCGAGGTCGCCTCCGGGTTTCAGTAAGTGACTGACTACAGCTGGGTCTACTTTCTTTAAAATCTCAAGGTGTCTTATTTAATCAGCAGCAGAAACGCGGTGACAACAGGGCCTGCTGCAAAAGAACGTGCCCTGCAAGAAGTACAAGGCTCGGCTCTTTTCAATAGCGAGCAGGTCACGTGAAGGGGAAAGACCAGTGGCGCTTGGCGGAGTTGACGCGTGTTCCCCTTAGCGGGTCCCGACGCGTTGCAGCCAAGTCGGACACTACATTGTGCCCGCGGACGTAATGCAATTTTCGGTGCATCCTGCAGCCGGTCGGCAAATGGCACACGACGGGCTTCCTCGACTTTGTAAATGTACTCGCTGCGGTTTCTCGCTCTCGTCTTTTCTTGTCCGTCGCCTTGCGAAGGCTGCAGACGACAATTTCATGCAGAAACGAACAGAAGGAAACAATCGGCATTCAGCCCGGCGGGCTCTGTTTGGAAAACGGGCCCGCTGTTACATCTGTGCAGAAGAATGTCTTAGACAGCCAATTTACACAACTTATAAGCCAAAACTCACGGACTCGGCGTCACTACATGTCGAGCATGAATGAGGCATATGTTAATTCAGATGTTTGCAACTGGTATGCCACTAAATCCGTCAAAGTAATGTTCATACTGATCTGAGAGTTTCCATCAGACACGAACATTTCTCGCGTAGTCGGACACATGAGAAAAGCTGAGAGTCAGAGCTGAACACGCTCTTACATATCTTCACTTGTGGCCGACCTATTCCATAGGCTTCAGGACACACGACCAATGTTGTCAATTACACGTACATATGCCTAATTGTAGCAATTCGTACACTTCTCGATCAGCTTGCGAAAGCTCCGTTACCTTTTTTTGTGTGTATATGCGCTCCGGTACGCTGACTAAAAAGCTGTGCAACGTATTTGTGATGAACTTGGGTAAGGCCTGAACGATATTTTAAAACTCTCTGTTGACGGGTAACGCCTAATCAAGGTACCCTATGTAAGCTACTGCGGTATCTCTTTGCCTTCTTTCCTCGCATAAGCTTAACGGGTTATATCAGAGCGCCAAAGTCGTTCGTAGTCCCGCAAAGTACGCAAATCCTTTGTAGTCCCTTGTTTGATAATGGCGAGAGGACCTTACAAATTGAGGACTCATGAAATCTCTCAACAAGTATCACGGGCGATATGAGACTAAAACGGAAGCAGTGTTAGACGGTAAGCCGGTATCTGCAGTTGTTATCTGTATGGGCGCGCAAATTTGTGCAGAACTTCTAATACAAATATGTCACGTGTCCATCATCGCTGACAGCATAAGAAAAGAAGTCGCAAAAATTTGTGACCACACGCCAGCCATTACGACAGTTCATTGTCGCGACGTCACGGCATAGTCGGACTTCAATCGATATCAGCGTACCTCGGAAACTACGCTTTGGAGCACGGAAGCGCACGTGGCAGATGTAGTAAGGTTTCGTGGGCGTAGAATTTACTTGATTATTCAGTTTTCACCACCGTTCTCACCACCATAACTGCTACATGTCATGACACCTGGTGGAATACAACGCAACAGTAATGCAAATTTTCCACGCATCGACGCTACGAGGCGCGCATCTCACATCACGTCTCAATTTGCACTACACAATGCGACTGCTACAGCACGTGTCACCAGGTGCACTAATTTGCAACTGCAACGCAAAGTGCGCACGTATCGACGTTATGCGGCGGGCATCTCACATGATGTGACTCCTCGCATCCTTGGACGCCTGTGCAGGGTATGTTTCCGCAGCAGACAGCAAGCTACTTATGCAACAGAGCGAAACGTAAGGAATGGACGATGATAGAGACCTACCATCCAACTATATCGAACTCTATCGTCGTCCCTTCGTTACGTTTAGCGCTGCTACATAAGTTGCAAAGAACCAGCTAGCCCAGTGAGCAACCATTCTGAGATAGCAAGCGCACGCGTGGCGTAGAGGTAGAGTAGCTGACTCCCGCACAGAGGGCCCGGGTTCGATTGCGGCTAGAACCCGGTATTCTTTTGACTGGAGATGGCTGCGACGGACGCCGGGGGTGAGAGACATTGCCAACAGAAACGGCTTTAGACTGAGCCCATCGAAAAATCTCAGTGCCCTTCCACACTGTGACGGTGACCAGCGAAGCTGTGTACGTGGGCTCTTTAATGGCGAATTGCCCCTCCGTCGCGGGTCGGCCCGGCATTGCACTATCATCGGTATCCGCCCACGTATGGGGAGTGCTTAACGCCTTCGCAGCCCGGCATTGCACTATCTACGGCGTCATTCATAATCAGGTCGTGGTTCTTGTGTACGATTTAAATTCAAAACAAGTTTCTTTTTTATTTGAAGATAAGCCGGTGACACAATAGTTGCCACAAACTTATGATTTGACGCAACATAAATCGATCACAGACCCTTGCTCTCGGTGTCGATATAAGGCCAACCGCCTGGTTTCTGCGCTTCTGCTTTCCCCGCAAGGCTCGTAACAGAGTGCCCAATATGTTCGGGTTTGTGATGTGCGGTTGACCGTTAGTAGTTGCACCTATAGGCAAGTCCGGCATAAGCTACATCGTAGGATGGCCGCCACCCAAGGTGCATGTACCGCATTTGCCGGCTTCCTCGACCGTACGCCTAGCTTCTCATCCGGTAATGGAGGCGACGCACGCATAGCTCTAGCCAAGGGGGGGCCTGCACCGTGCCGCGTGACAATGAATAAGTCAAGCAAGCGTGGCGTCATGAAATGGCGTGGGCGTCAC